>NC_056735.1:1473320466-1473537966 GCF_019279795.1 Protopterus annectens
TCTGGGCCTAGGCAAGGAATACAATAGGAATGTAAGCCCTTATGAGGTATTTGCTTCCCACAAGAAATGCAATTGTTAACTTTTTCTGACATCGGACTGAGGCAAGAAAATGTTCCCCAACGGGGTACTTAGCTTTATTGAAGACTTCGGACTGAGATTCAAATCGAAAATCTCAGGTGTCGGCCGATCGGCACTTGCGAACAGCTTCTGCTTCGGGCACCGCGCGGCAAGAAAGACCGAAGAAAATGGCATCGGATGCCTCTTATATACCCCTGGCGCACTGACGTCAGGGAAGAAGCGACAGCAACTGGCGCCGGACCAAGACTTTGGAATTCGGGCCAAATGCGGGACCGCCTGATGGCAGGATAACCCAAGTGTGATGACTGCAGCAGGGTAACACGATGGATTCTCAGACTTAGAGCGAATAAAGGATCTGGTCTAAATGATGTAGTTCCCCTGAAACCAGAATTAAAGAACAGGGTTTTGAGAAAGTAATTTTATATAATATATACACTACATTGGTTAACATAATGTATATAAATAACATATCTAAAAAATATATATAAGTATATCTAGATTTTCAGGTTATTCAGAATGTTGTAGATTTTTAACAGTTTTTATGCATTTTGTTTATACATATGATTTTTATGAAGGATGCTTTTTACTGTGGTTGTCTTTTTAAATAATTCTCTTCTTGAGCACATTCACTACTGTTTTGCATATTGCATGACTAATTATTAATTGATGGAGTATTTAAACCTGTGGTTTTTTTTGATCTTTTTGTGATTTGAAGAAGCAATTGTTTGAATTGTGAAAGCACTCATCTTTTTCATTAAACTTTTTGACTAAATTGGATTTGGAATTTCGTCTTTTATCAGCCGTGGAACTGCACTTTTCTTGTTTTTTTACCTGTTGACTGTTTGGTTTAGTGCAGCTAACCGTTGTGAGGTATTTATATTTTCTTGTTTTGTTGTGTAATATTTAATTATTTATATTGTCATAACTTTCATATTTTTCTAAATATCTTGACAACCAAGAGCCACAAGCTAGAATTGTGCATCCTCTTATGAAAAATCTTCTGGAATAACAAAATGCTGCTGACAGTATGTGTGTACCTTGAGTCATTACGGAGATATTGCAAGTAGTTTACAAAATGTTACAAACTTGATAGCTGCCATGTTTACTGTGACTTATACAATCCATTTTATACCTACAACCTAAAGAATAACATAGATATAGAAATAGTCTGTGCTGAAAAATTTGCTATTTATACTTCTTTAGTAACCCCTATGGTTCTTGAGACATAAACATTTGTTTGAAATTTGAGGACATAATTTGATTCTGTTAAAAAGCTTAGGCTCTGCCCATTGGAAGCTGCAGTGCAAACTTTAAAAACTCTGTTAGAGTGAATGAGTTAACACTGTATTTGGAAACTTTTGCTTTGTATTTTTAAAGATACTTAGGAATTTTTAATGGATAGTTGTGTCCCTAAGATTACTTGTGAAACTAGAACTGAATATAGCTTTACATAACAATGTAGCAATACTGTTCAAATGAATGAGAAAATATAATTTTTTGATTTTATCAGAATTTTATGACAGTATATGCATAACCTAACATGCTTATTTTAACAATCAACTTATTAGACTATTTAAGAATTATTCTAAAAAAGTTTTTTTTTGAATGTTAAGTAAAATAAGAAAAATACTTCTCGGCAAAGAATTAAACTCCTAGGAGTTTGTCTTTTCGGCTTTTCCCGGTTAGGGGTCGCCACAGTGGAACTCCAGTCCGCTAATGATTGGCAGTAGATTTTTACGTTGTCAAGTTGTCAGCCCGATGCCCAACCTTCAGCGAAGGCACGCCCACTCACGCATGTCTTTCGGAGGCCACTCAACAGCGGGGAGGACATGCAGACTCCACACTGAAGGCACTCCAAACGAGAATCAAACAGGAGAACCTCTTGCTGTGAGGCAACAACGCTACCGCTGTACCACCGCGGATTTTGCAATTAAACTCCTAGGAGTACATACTTAATTTTGAAGGGGAAATATGTACTGATCTTAGAAATGAGTACATATAAAATGAATAACATAGACTTTAGTGGTGCTTAATTTTGTAAGACAAGAGCAAACAAATAAATGTCATAAATCACATCAATAAAACTCTTCAAAAAGTAAAAGATAAATGTAAAATAGACCTGAATAACAAAATATTCTCAGCTTGTATTCATTAGTTTTAAAACAGAGAAAATGTTGAAATCCAAAGACCCTAAACATACAAGGCATACTGTACTTAATTCTGAATAAAATCTTAATTATGTTAGAATTGTAATTAAATAAATGCCATATTTCATTTATAATGGTTAAATTAGAGGGTTATGGTGGGAAAAGATGTATCAATTATTTACTACACCTTTAAAAGTCTATTCCTGGATAATACTGGACTTTCAGAATTGAAAAATCACTGATTTTCATCATTTACAACAATTATGATTTACTGCATGAACAGACTACCTGACTTTTAACTGCTATCCCTAATGGAAAAATTTTGATTATTAGAATATAACGATATTTTTCTGTGAATGTTACAAAAAATTAGAATTAATTTTTGAATGAAATTGTTAAATTTTTCAAATGGAATTATAATCATTACAGGTGTTTCTGCTTGATTTGGTGAGCAACTTGATGGAATAAAAATAAAATAAAAGGTTACCATACAAGTCTACAAAATGGGCATTTTAGTCTAATAAAAATAATACAAAATGCCATTAAACAAATACTTGATATGGGACCTACACTGGTAGTTTGGTTTAAGTAATATTTCTGCTAGGAGACACATGTAACAGAAAATTACACGTTTAATTGAAGAAAAACGATTACCAGTAAGATGCACTACTGCAGAATCTAGAACTTGGTCCAGTCGTGCCAATATCTTTAAAAGTGACATTTCAAATGATCTTAAAGAAACAGTAATGGTTTACAAGACAGTTTATGCACAAGAAAAAAGGACAAAAAAAGATCATCATCCAAGCTGAAGGAATACTGAACATGGATTAAATGCAAAAAAATTGTAGGTAGTCCATACAGGAAGAAATGACAGTACTCTTCTGGTAGATTAATAACTGTATTTATTATTATTATTAATCTAATTAATATAAGAATCTAGTCAATATAAGAAAGCATCCAGAAGTTTTGGAGAAGTGCTAGAAACTAAAAGAAAAGGCTTAACTTATACTCTTTCCTTCAGTCTCATGTAACCAAATGAATTAGTCTCAGGGTTAAAAGGAGATGTACTCTTTTGCTGCACTCAGTGGATGCAAAACAGAAAAACTCACCCCGAATAGGGTTGCCACCTTTTCACATGCCCAAAGTGGAACATTTTTGGTACAAACATCAGATTTTGCAGGCCAAAACATACCCACAGCCAGTACAAAGGACAGAACGTCACTGTTTTGCCTAAATAAAAACTTATTCTTGTAGCATTATAGTTGCTTATTTTGTTTCTTATAACAGTTAGGTGTTTCAGATACAGAATAACTGTTTTATGCAACTATTACATAAAATATAGGAAATAATTTTGCCCTAAAATCTCAGGACATTTGCCATTTTTACTATTTTTTTGCAGGACACAACTGCCCAAAGAGGGACTGTCCCTCGTAAAGTCAGACAGGTGGTAACCCTAATTCCGAATGGGGCACCAGCTCTTTGAAAGATGCAAACACATATGCATTCATACATGACATGCACACATACAGGCAATGGAGCAGATTACCACTTCATCTATGGCATTTCCTTAGGATGTGGGAGAAAATCAGTGCATTGAAAAATATTATTCCATCTGTGCAGACTGTTGGTATGATCCCCTTTGAGCACTTTGCTTAGTACAAGACATTAGATATGCTGTTGAAGAAAAGAAGCATGAGGAAAGAATGATCAATCTGAATGCAAAAGGTTGAAGGCTGATCAGAAATTTATTATTTTATTTATTTTAAATTTGTTTAACTGGAAAGTCTGACTGGGCATGGAGTCTGTTTTCAGCGGAGGCCCAAGGAGAAAAGCTCCACAAAGATTAGTACAGCAAATACAGTAAATACAATACACATGTTAATAAAGTACAGTTTCAAGGCCAAGAAAGGAGCAAAAAGTAAATATACTGTAAGGAGCACAGTGTGTTACAATAAATAATACAGTTGAATGGACATTTTGTTCAGTCATGTGGTTACATTCATCAGTGGCTAGTAAAGTAAATACACACTGATTAACAGGGTCTACATTACGGCATTGAATGGGCTGTTAACTGAACGCCCTTTTATTGACAGTGTGTGTGTGCGTGTCTTTCGGCTTTTCCTGGTTAGGGGTCGCCACAGTGGAACTCTGGTCCGCTAATGATTGGCAGTAGAGTTTTACGTGCTGGCTTGCCGAGCCTAACGCACAACCTTCAACGAAGGAACGCCCACTCACGCATGTCGCCACACAGAAGACACTCTGAGAATCGAACGGGCAATGTCTAACTGTGAGGTGACAACGCTACCACAGCACCACCAGCAACAGTATTAAGCAAAATACAAAAACCCCGAACGGCCACAAAAGCAAATTTTTTCCCAGGGGAAAAAATCACTTGGCCATCATTGGGGATTTGCCCTTTCCCCTACTGTAGTGTGATCTTGGAGTTGATATATTTAGTTAGGGATGGTGTGGGGGGCACAGCCCCCCACTTTATACGGTCTAAAAGTTTTCCCTGAGAAAACATTTGTTTTTGTATTTCTCTTAATATGTGTCAATAAAAGGGTGTTTGGTTAACAGCCCATTCAAAGCCGTAATATAGACGCAATTAAGAGTATAGGTATGGAGTTGTTGAAGCATTCATAGAAGGTTAAAGTATGCTATGATCTAATCCAGTGAAGCTACCCAGGGTCAGAGCAATTACATAACCAAGACCTATGTAAATGGGACCAAAGGAGTTTTTTGAAATTATTTTTGTTTTCAATGGTCCTAATATCTATGGGGGTGGTATTCCATGCTTTTGCAACAGAAATGGAAAACAAGATGTCCCCAGAGCTATTGTTGCTTTTGCCTATGTCAGCCAGTGCTTTATTGGCGGATCTTAATAGGTGTTTGTTAGTGTAGATATTAAGTAGACCTTGACCAGCAGGAACTCTATCGGGATAATATAGAATCTGGTGGGCTACTGTAAGCTGGTTATATGTGAGCAAGTTGAGTAATTCTAGCCAGGATAGTTGCTTGATTGCTATACAGTGATGTGTCCTGAAGGGTGTGTCAGTAGCAAACCTAGTTATTTTATTATAGCAGGTGTTTAGTTTGTTAAAGTCTGCTTTGTTTAGGTTGATGAATACTGGTGGAGGCATACAGGAGTGTGGATAGCAGGTGGGTTCTTGCAATGGTGGCTTTACTGTCATTGGTGAAGTACTCTGCATCTATATAGGGTTCCCAGTTTTTTATGGACTTTCTTTATTGTCTGTGCAATGTGCATATTGAATTTCATTGTTGTGATCTATGATAACCTCTAGACGTTTGGTGTGTTGTACAGGTGTGATAAGGGTGTTATTAGCTGTGAATGGTGATATGGGGTCTAAGGCTCTAGTGGGACAGAATATCATTAGCTGTGTTTTATTGGGGTTAAGTATTAGTTGAGAGTTGGCTAACCAGGTTTCAACAGCGGTAAAGGACTCGTGTCAATTCCTGGAGTTGAGGCAGTGATGAGACAGTGCAGATTAGAGAAGAGTCATCAGTGTACTAGACTAGAGTGGCGTGCTGGTAGCTTTGTGGAGCTGGTTGGTGAATATGTTGAAAAGAAGAGGTCCAAGAATGGATCCTTGGGTGACCCCTAGGGTGACTGGTAGGAGGGGAGATAAGGAGTTTTGCCACTTTACTGCTTGTTGGTGGTTGGTTAGACAGTCTTGAAACCACGCTAATGTGGAGTGGCTGAGATTAAGATCGGCGAGACCAGAAAGGAGTTTGGGATGAGAGACAGTACTGATGGCCTTGGAGAGATCTAGGAATACAGTGGATACTAGGTTACCATTGTTTCGATGTTGGTTTACTGTGTTGGTAAAGCTAATAAGGGCTGTGGTAGTACTATGACTGGGGCGGAATCCATGCTGGGTGCTGTTAAGCAGTTTATTAGTGAGGGAATGTACACATTTTTTGAGGATTTCAGGTAAGGGGGATAGAATGGCAATTGGATGGTAATTAGATAGTTCCACAGAGTTACCTCCTTTGTGAAGTGGTATTATATGTGAAATTCTCCACAGAGAAGGAAAGTATTGTTCTGATAAAAAGAGTGGTTAAATGAGCATAGAGCTTGGGTAAGAGATGGCTTTGGCTGGGTTCTTTAGATATTCTGCAGGTAATTTTTCGGCAGCCAGGGTTGTGGGTTTAAGCCTATTTAGGTATTTATATATTTTGCTAGTTGGGACAGGCTATAAGAAGAGCTTTTGGTCTGCAGGTATGGAAGATAGGTTTGGATGTCAAGTAGGAGAAAGTACAGTTGTGTACACTTACCATAAATGTAGCTGTTCGAGTGTACTCACTGTTGCAGTCATTACATTTGGGTTATCTGCTTGCAGTAGCCCTCAGTCGGCCTGATTAACAAAGTCTTGGGTCCTGCATCAGTTGCTATCCCTTCTTCCATGACATCAGGTTGTCAGGGGTATAAAACATGCAGCCGACGCCATTACATCAGTTTTTCCTGCCCTAGATGTCAGGTGCCCCCCTAATGGGAAGCAATTGAATCTATAATACAAGGATATACCTCCAACAGAAAAGCAAATACACCAAAAAGCTTTTTGAGCATAGTAAGTGAGAGTAGGAGGTATAGCCAAAAGAAGAAAGGGGGCTGGAGGGAGGGTAACCAGCACTGCAACAGTGAATACACTCGAACATCTACATTTATGGTAAGTGTACACAACTGTACTATGTACTGCATGTTTCACTGTTGCAGTCATTACATTTGGGTAGATTCCCAAAGCTAAGGTTGGGAGGAGGAATTTAAATAGAATTAGGACCAGCTATAAGGCCCTGCAAGACTGCAGTGGCAAAACCAGCTCTGGATTTAGAGAAAATTGGCAAATGATAATGCTTGGTGAAAGTATGTACAGAACTCTAGGTAGCAGCTTCTAGGATGTCCCTTGTAAGGACGCCCCTTAGAAAAGCTGTAGAGGTAGATGCAGCCCTAGTTGAATGGGGTCTGATGCCCTCTGGGATAGGTTTTTCCATGGTGCTTATAGCAGAAATGAAAACAGTGGCCTATCCATTTTGAAATGGTTTGTTTTGAAATAGCTTTCCCCTCTGTCCCTGCAGCAAATGCCACCAGCAGTTGTTCAGATTTCCTTTGAGGTTTAGTCCTGTCCAAGTAGAATCTAAGTTGTCTGTGCACATCTAAGGAGTGTAGTATGCGTTCCCCTTTGTTATGTGGGTTAGGAAAGAAGGTAGGGAAATGAATGGACTGATTAAAAGCCACACTGTATACAACCTTGGGCGTGAAGGAGGGATTGATTCTGAGGGACACCCTGCCCGCATGAAAGATTATGAAAGGCTCCACTGCCATAAGGGCCTGTAACTCAGATACCCTTCTTGCAGAAGTGATTGCTAAAAGGAAAGCTGTTTTCCAGGAAAGGAATTTTAAATCTGCAGTAGCAGCTGGCTCAAAAGGAGGAAGAGTGAGTTTCTCCAAGACAAAGTTAAGGTCCCAGGCTGGAGTTGGAGCTTCCCTCAGTGGCCTTAAATTTTTGGCCCCTCTGAGGAACTGCTCGAGTAGTGGGTGATAGAAGAGGGGCGGCTCTGTGCTATAATGAGCTGAAATGGCTGAGGCATGAATTTTGATGGAGGAAAAGGACAAGCCCTTATGAAGCATCTCAGTCAAATATTGTAGAATCTGAGGTAAATTGGGCACTGCTTCGCTCATCCATTGAGATTGGTTCCAGGTACAAAATCTTTTCCATTTTGCAGCATACGATATTCTAGTGCTAGACCTCCTAGCCACTAACATGATATCCATCACTGATTTACTGAGGGGTGGCAAAGGAGAGATTAGGTAATTAGCCAGGCTGCTAGGTTCAGGGTTTGCAGCTGAGGGTGCAGAATCTGGTTCTCCTGCTGAGACAACAGGGAAGGAGTCTGAGGCAGGTGCCATGGGGCCAAGCATGAAACACTGCGCAGGAGGGGGCACCAGTGTTGGCGTGGCCAGTCTGGTGCAATTAAAATCATTCTTGGCTTGTCCTGTTTGATCTTTAGTAGTACCTTGGAGAACAGAGGAGGAAAGGCATAAACTGATAGGTTTTTCCAGCTGAAGGATAGAGCATCCACTTTCCAAGCTAGTTTGTGGGGAATCCTTGTTCAAAGTTTGTCCAGTTGATGGTTCTGGGGGGAGGCAAACAGGTCTATATCTGGGCTCCCCCTTTGCTTGTCAACATGTTGGAAATCCTTGGTTCCAGTTTCCACTCGTGTGGGTCCATGAGGTTTCTGCTTAGTCCATCTGCCAGTGTATTTAGTTTTCCTGGCAGGAATTGAGCTTGTAGGTTCACTTGGTAGCTCAAGGCTGTATTCCACAATGCCATGGCTAGTCTGCAGAGGGGGTAAGGGTGTGTACCCCCCTGCTTGTTTATGTACCACATGACCGTGGTGTTGTCCGTCTTTACCATTAGTTGTCCTGGAAGAATGTGGTCCTTGAAGGCTGTCAGAGCATTCTGTACAGCTAACATTTCCTTTTGATTTATGCGTAGGTGCATTTGACTTGGGTTACATTTGCCCTGAATGCACTTCCCTGCCAGGTGAGCCCCCCCCCCCCCATGCATAGTCTGATGCATCTGTTAAGGTTTGGGTGGCAGGGGGTAGTGTGAATGGTAGTCCCTTGTTTTGGTGGCAGGCCTCTGCCCACCAAAGGAACTCTAGGCATAGGCAAGGTATGATAGGAATCATAACTTCTAGATGCTGTGAATGTTGACACCATAGGCTTTTGAGATACCATTGCAGTTTCCTCATATGCAGCCTTGCGTATGGAATTAGAAGAATGCATGAGGCCATGAACCCCAAAGCTTGCAGTATTTGCCTTGCAGATAACTGGGTTTTTGTGGCCATTTGTTTGAAGTAGGTTGTCAAATGAGTCCGCTTCTCTGGCGTGAGGAAAGCCATCTGGGAAGTTGTATTCAAGCTTGCTCCCAGGAATATAATTTTTTGACATAGTACCAGGTGTGATTTATTTTTGTTTATGGTGTACCCCAGACAAGTCAGTACCCTTTGAACAAAGGCCAGATGATTCAAAAGTATGTCCTGGCTTTCTGCCTGAATTAGACAATCGTCCAGGTATGGATATATTTGAATGCAATGACTGGAGCTAGGCACTTTGTGAATACCCGGGGCACAGTAGATAAGCCAAAGGGTAGTGCAGAGAACTGACAGTGCATGTAACCTGCTTTGAAGCATAGGTATCTTCTGCAAGACTCCCTGATAGGGATGTGCAGGTATGCTTCTTTTACGTCTAGTGTTGCCAACCATGCATCTTTGCCTAGCATAGGAAGCAGCTGGTGAAGAGTCAGCATCTTGAATTTTGGAATCACCAGAAAGGTATTTAGAGTAGAAAGGTCCAGGATAGGACGCCATGTATTGCCTTTTCTGAGTACCAGAAAAAGTCTCGAATAGAAACCTTGTCCCTTTTCCTTTTCTGGTACCAACTGAATAGCCCCCATGCTTAAGAGAGAGAGTACTTTGATTTTGGGCCTCTGCCCACTGATTTGGGGGTAGATCTGGCCACCCGCTTGGTGTTGGTAAGGTGTGGAAGTGAAATCTGTATCCTTGGAACACTATATTTAAAAACCCATTTGTCCTGGGTGATGAGTTCCCAGTTTTTTGGCCTGCAGACCAATCTTTCCGCCTAAAGGAGCATTCAGTTGGGAAGTGCTTGGAAGTTTTAAAAGCAAGACACTGAGACAGTTTTCTATGTGGGGGGTCTTACTACTCCCCAATTTGGGTGCGGAAACCCCCCACTGCTTAGTCTTGGGAGTCCCTGGGACTGAAACCTGGGGTTCCTGCTGTGTCTGGATTTGGCTTGAGAAGACCTGGAAGGGGCTGGAAAGGACCAATTCTTAGAGGGCCAGTGCCTACTAAATCTAGGAGGCTGAACTTGTAAGAAATCTTTAACAGTTTGCATAGATTTAGCTTTATGTTCCTACTTTTTAAGAACTTCCTCAGCCTTGTTGCCAAACAGGTGGTCCTGATTTAAAGGAGCATCCAACAATTTAGCTTTAACATAATCAGGCGAAGATTGTTCCTTAAGCCAAGCATGCCTTCTGAGCACAGACCCAGTAACGGCAGCCCTGCAAGAGGCCTCTGATGAATCAAATCCAAATTACAAAGCATGTTTTCCAACCTGTTCAGCAGAATGCATTAAATCCTGTAATTCTTTATTTTCCGCACAGTCAGGAATCAACATCATTTTCTGTTTAAGCAATCCAATAACATGTTGCTGATACTTTAACATATGAAACTGGCAGTTTAAAGCCCTAATGGCCAAGGTTGCAGAAGTGTAAACCTTCTTACCCCATCTATCCAGCGCCCTGGAGTCTCTATCAGAAGGGGTAGGATTTTTAGCAGTAGAAGCCTTAATGCCCTTGGGTCCCTGTGAAATAGTCTCTGGATCCGCAATAGGATTTTTAAAAAGGAACTTGTGTGAATCAGGAACCCTGTAATATCTGTCAGGTTTTCTGGGAGCAGGAGGCAAAGAATCAGGGGCCAAACTAGACTCTGAAAAAGCATAAACAACAATGTCTAGTACAGGAGGAATAGCTAAAGGCCTATGCTGAGGCAGGAGTAAGAAATCCCTAAGCCTCTTTTTTGAATCAGAAAAATCCGGGCTTTCCCAGTGGAAATGCTCCCTTAGAGTATGTAAGGTTTCACCAAAAGAAAAATCCTCTGGAGAGGAAGCAGAGGGAATAGAGTCCTCTGCGTCAGAATCCTCATAAGTAGATAAGGGCAAATCCAGATCATCAGAAAAATCAGAATCCTGGTCGAAAGATTCATAAACAACTTCAGTCCTAGGTCTCTTAGAAGGGGAGGTTGGCTTCCCCTGATTAGAGTTATAAGATCTTCAGCCATTCTTATCATTTGTTTTTTAGGCATAGATGCCTGAGCATGCGGCCTGGGCGTCATTTTTTTAGGCATGGTTCGAGATTTAGGCCTAAATGAAGGAGGCATCGGTTTAATATGCAAGTCCGTAGGCCTGAATACACCCTCAGAAGCCGGTGTCTGCACAGCAGCTCCGGACCCATCCAAGGTAGAGACATCCGCGGGTTCCATAGTTGAAGCATCTCGCAGCATACCGGACTCTGAATGGGTCTCAATAGAGGCCTGTGAATCAGAAGTAGCGGGTATCAGGGGCTGCGAAAGTGCCTCACTGAGTACCGGTGAACTGGTGACTGGCTTAGGAGAAGCGTCGTCGGCAGTTTTGGACCTCAGTGGCTTGTCTCTGTCTTTATCTTTGCGTTTTTTTGGAATCCTGGTAGTCGGATGGCTAACCGACAACATTTCTGGATAATTAAGCCGAGAACCGAAATATTTAGAGGCAAAAATATACCAACGACAGATAGTGCACTGATTAAATAAAGCACAAAACCGACAGCAAGGTACGTCGTGGTCAGGGCCTAGGCAAGGAATACAGTACGAATGAAAATATTTATGAGGTATTTGCTTTCCACAACTAATGCAATTATTAACTTTTACTGACATCGGTAAGGAGCAAGAAAAAGTTTCCCCAATGGGGTACTTAGCTTTAGTTGAAGACTTCAGTTCTGAAACTGACTCGAAAATGAAAATTTAGGAGTCGGCCGATCGGCACTTGCGAACTGCTTCTGCTTCGGGCACCGCACGGCAAGAAAGACTAATGTAATGATGTCGGCTGCAGTTTTTATACCCCGGACAACCTGATGTCATGGAAGAAGGGACAGCAACAGACGCAATTTCCAAGACTTTGTTAATCAGGCCAACTGAGGGCTACTGCAAGCAGATAACCCAAATGTAATGACCGCAACAGTGAAACACAAAGAACATCTTTTACTGGTGAGGGCTAGGATGGATTTGTTGAGGTGTTCACTAAATTGGATGTCAATGTTATTGGTGGTGGTGTCAATGTTAGGGAGCGGAGTTTATTAATGGCACCCAGAATTTTTGCGGACTATTTTTGTGTTTGGTTTGAATGCCTATATAATGCTTCCTTTCATCTGTCCTAATTTATTTGGCATTGTTCCTTAGTTCCTGGTATGCCTGTCTATTAGTTTGAGTTTTATTTTGATGCCACGAGTCCCATGCTTTATCTCTTTGTTTTAGTAGTAGATGGGTGTCTCTGGTCAGCCAGGGGGCATAGTTGGATTTAGTTCTGACAGTTCCGAAAGGGGCATGAAGATTTAGAATGTTTAGGAAAGTGTTACTGAAGTAATCTATGTCACTTTCGAGGGGGGAGATGACAGTGGTCTCCAGCTGCATTGATTAAGTGCAGATGTGAAGTCATGGATTTTGAAATTCTTTGTGTACCAGATTTGTTGGAGGATGGAGGACTTTAATGGACTAACTTGGTGTCTATAAAGGTGGGAAGATGGTCGCTAAGGGAGCCTGAGAGGCAGGATTGAGATGGTCTGTTTGTAAGGATCCAGTCTAGGATGGACTCCTTTTTTGTTGCTTTATCTACCCATGTTGTGGTTTTGCTTAGTTTAGTGAAACTGTGTAGGTTAATGTGGTTAGTGGGGTGAAGCGAATTACAGGAGGACCAGTCGATATTAATGTCACCTAGTATGATTATTTCTTGGGGAAATTTTTGGGATGTCCAGTCTAGAATGGATTCTACTGTGTTAATGTTATTGGCAGGGGAGATATAGCTACCAATTATATGTAAGTGTTTTTTAGTTGATTTTCAGCTTAGTGAACACAGTTTCTGCATTACTGAACTTGGGTTATTTGCTGGCTAACATTTCAATGGTCAAGTTGTTTTTGAAGAGGAGGGCAATGCCTCCACCTCTTTTGGATATTCTGTCTTGTCTAAGAACATTGTAACAAGGTGGAACTAAGTCATTATGATTGTTTAGTGGTTTTAGCCATGTCTCTGTAAGAAGGACTATGTTGGGGGAGTAGAGGGCCATGGTAGCATGTAGCTCTGGAATTGTGTTCAGTATACGCCTTATGTTTATGTTCAGTATAAGGAGATCTGTTGATTTCCTGGGGGAGGTTAGAATGTTATTTGTTTGGTAGCAAGGGGGAGGGCTGTTATTGTTTGTAGGGTAAGGGTTTGGATGCATGTCTCCACTAAGTATGATTCCAGATGCTATTGGATTATATTTTTTAGGCATTTGATTATAGACGTGTTATATTTGATTGTTTACTTGGTGTGGGGTTACTCTGAATGTGGCAAGGTCAAGATTTCAGATGTTTTTAGATAGAAAGACATTACTGAAAGGGCTGGTTTGTCTTGTGAATGGGTAGTGCAGATAGGGGATTTAGTCTGAAATTGTGAGTTGCTAGTGTAGTGGGAGGTAGTTAAGTGTGAGGTGATGGCGAGGCTTATTATTAATGTTAAGGTTAGGGATGTAAATGTGAGAATGCATTTCTTTTTCACAGAAATGAGTGGGAAGTGTATGAAGCTATCTTCTTAAAGGGACTGGGTACCAAACGGCCCCATGCCACTGAGAGGTAAAGCTCCTAATGCTCCCCAGACAACTCATATTCAATTACAGACATGGGGCTGGAGGAGCCACAGAGGAAGGATGACAGTTGGTGACCAATATCATCTCACAGATCCTAAGGGGAGGGAGGTAGCCTAGACACACTGCAATAAACAGTAAAGAGAGTCTGACACACTGTGTTGCATATGTAGTCAGGAGATTGTGCATGCACACCTTTTGAAGGTTGCAATTGTAAAGCTCATAAAACTGCTGCAAGGTGGCGGGACTAAGGCACACTCCCCAGCAGCAGTTTTACACTGCACCAGTGTCCACAATCTCTTCACCAGTCTTGGACATGGTTTGTGCTGAGCTCGGGGGAGGTTATGATGAGTCCAGTACACCCAGTAAATGAGGGGGATCTATGTTCAGTCATAAAATGAGAAATCCATCGAACCTCTGTTCATCTAACTTAAAACATCAAATATTCACCTCAGCGAACATTTAATCATTGAATATTTTACCTAGGGTGTAGAGACAGTGGATCAACATGCATATTGAAACACATACCGTAGTATATCAAACCCAACCAGGTGGGAGGTTATGCCCCCCTCCCCCACACCCTTACTTATGTATACCAACTCCGAGATCGCACTACAGTGGGGAAAAGGGCACATTTCCTAATGCTAGCCAACCAACTCCATTCCCTGGGTAAAATATTTGATGACTGAACATTAGCTGAAGGGAACGTTCGATGTTTTAAGTTCTGTGAACACAGATTCAATTGATTTCTCATTCGATGACTGAACCTAGACCAATGTACGAAAGTAAGGAGACAAAGAGATGAGTCAGGAAGTGCATGGACTGGCAGAAGGATTTAGGGCAGATATAAACAAGAACCGCAAATGCACACAAGAAATAGTCAAGATGAGGAGTTTTATATTCTTAGCAACTGGGGAGGGGCAAACACATTCCGAGGGAAGAGAAGCAGCAACAAGGAGAAGACAACGTAAGGCAGAGTGCAGAGGGCTGGGTCAGAGCGGGACTCTGCCTGCATCGTGCAACAACTTAGCTGTGCATGCTGTAAGAATTACACGGTCAACAGACAGCATGTCTGAAAGTGCTGGAGGGTAAACACAGACATCAACAGATCTGGGGGAACAACGTGATGCTCACCATCACAATTCATACATTCCCTGCTAGACTTACTTCCCTAATAACTCCTACAATAAGAAATGATAGAATCACATACTTTCTATACACTTCTACACTTTTCTATGAAATGAGTTTCACGGAAATGACTTTTCACTTAAATGGGTTCAACCATTTGTGTGTCAGTGAAATGATGATTCAGTGTTATGACAGGGACCCATATATATATATATATATACACACACACACACACACACACACACACACACACACACACACACACACACACACACACACACATATACATATCCATATCTATATAGATGTGAGTTGAATAAGGTCAAAACTTTGCATGGTTGACATCTGCTCAGTTGCCAGACAATGGTCGATGTGTGTAAGATTGACAATGCCCTGTTAGGGGAATACAGCCTTTTCCTTGGCGAGTACACCAACTCAGAGTTAGAATATATATTTACCAGTAGATGAGGGGCTCTTGCCCCCCCCCCCAACTAAAAACAATGCTTTCTTTGTCTTTTCTTTCATATGTGGAAATTAATTCTCAGTACATGTATAGAAGCATTTTGACATTAGGCATTTTGACTTAAGTGGTATTCAACTAATTTAAGTAGATGTGTGTGTGTGTGTGTGTGTGTGTGTGTGTGTATATATATATATATATATATATATATATATATATATATATATACACACACACACACACACACACAAAACAAAGATAATTGGGGTAATTACATATAGCAACTATCTCAACAAAGTTTTGCATTGCTTTATAATAAAACATAAAAAAACAGGAAGGGTTTTAATGAAAAAGGAGAACAAAGCATAGATAGTGAAAACAGCAGTGTACAAAAAGTAGTTTGTAGAAAATATTTACCCTGTTTGTCTTTGTTGTGGTTTTACAACTACAGTACTATAAGTATATAATACAGTCGCAAAAGTACAGTTTTGTACCTACCATAAATGTAGATGTTCACGTGTTCACACTGCTGCAGTCATTACACTTGGGTTATCCTGCCGTCAGGCGGTCCCGCAGTCGGCCAGAGTTCCGAAGTCTTGGTCCGGCGTCGGTTGCTGTCGCTTCTTCCCTGACGTCAGTGCGCCAGGGGTATATAAGATGCATCCGATGCCATTTTCTTCAGTTTTTCTTGCCCCAGACGTCAGGTGCCCCCAAGTAGGTAGGCAATACATATTGCTAATAAAAAATATACATATAAAATAAAAACAATACCTTCAGTTACAAGCAAATACACCACAAAGGTTGTATAGGATAGACAAGTCCAGCTAGTTCAGAGGGGATGGAGGGAGGGTAACCTGGACTGCAGCAGTGCTTACACTCGAACATCTACATTTATGGTAGGTACAAAACTGTACTATGTTCATCGTGTTACACTGCTGCAGTCATTACACTTGGGTAGAATCCCAAAGCTAAGGTTGGGTGGCTGGTCTATAAAGAGTTAGGATTGGCTATGAGGCCCTGCAGAACTGCAGTGGCAAATCCTGCTCTGGATTTAGAGTAAAGAGGCAGGTGGTAATGCTTGGTAAAGGTGTGCACTGAACTCCAAGTTGCAGCCTCCAAAATTTCCTTGGCAGGTACTCCTCTGAGAAAGGCTGTTGAAGTGGCTGTTGCCCTGGTGGAATGCAGCCTAATGTTATTTGGGAGTGAATTTCCATGCTGTTTGTAGCAGTAACAAATACAGTGTCCTATCCATTTGGATATAGTCTGCTTTGAGATAGCCTTGCCCTGTGATCCTGCAGCATATGCTACAAACAGTTGCTCAGTTTTCCTGAAAGCTTTTGTTTTGTCCAAGTAGAAGCGTAGCTGCCTGTGTATGTCCAAAGAATGCAGAGGTTTCTCCCCTTTATTCTGGGGGTTTGGATAAAAAGTTGGCAAATGGATGGTTTGGTTAAGAGCCACACTAGATACCACCTTTGGCATAAAGGTAGGGTTTGTCCTTAAAGAAACCCTGTCTTGATGAAAAATTATAAAAGGTTCCACTTCCATTAATGCCTGTAGCTCTGAGACTCTTCGTGCTGAAGTTACTGCCAGGAGCAGGCTGTTTTCCATGATAAAAATTTTATATTGGCTGTATTGGCTGGCTCAAAAGGTGGCAGGGTTAGTTGTTCTAAAACGAAATTGAGGTCCCAAGTTGGTGCTCTCCGGGGAGGTCTTATGTTTTTAGCCCCTCTGAGATACTGCTATAGCAAGGGATGAGAGAATAAAGGAGGATCCGTGTTGTAATGTGCTGAAATGGCAGAGGTGTGGATCTTAACTGATGAGAAGGAGAGGCCTCTGTCCAGCATCTCAGTTAAGTATTGTAAAATCTGAGGAATGTTTGGAACAAGAGGGTCAAGGCTTTGAGCCTGGTTCCAGGTGCAGAATCTCTTCCATTTTTCTGAGTAAGCTTTCCTGGTGCTAGGCCTCCAGAATGACATCCATAACAGCTTTAGAGAGAGGTGTTGCCTGTTTGACTAATGAATCTGCCATGCAGCCAGGTTTAGGGTTTTGAGCTGACCTTGCAGGATCTGATTGTTTTGTTGAGTCAGAAGGAGTGGAATTTGAGGCAAAATCCATGGTGAGCCTTGAGCTAAGTTCCTTAAGATAGGGTACCAGTGCTGGCGTGGCCAGTCTGGAGCAATCAGGATCATCTGTGTTTTTTCTTGTCTGGCTTTTAGGAGTACCTTTGAAAGGAGAGGAAGTGGCGGGAAGGCATAAACTTTTAGGTTTTTCCAGCTGAACAAAAGAGCATCCACTTTCCATGCTTGTTTGTGATAAGTCCTTGTGCAGAATTTTTATAGTTGGCAATTCAGTGGGGAGGCAAAAAGATCTATGTCTGGGCATCCCCATTTTTGCGTTACCATGCTGAAGATTTGTGGATTCAATTTCCATTCATGAGCGTCCATGATATTTCTGCTTAGATCGTCTGCCAGAGTATTTTTCTTTCCTGGCAGGAATTGTGCTTGCAGGTGAACTTGATACATTAGAGCTGTGTTCCACAAGGTCATGCCTTGCCTACATAGGGGATAAGAATGAGTGCCCCCTTGCTTGTTTATGTACCACATGACTGTGGTGTTGTCTGTCTTTAATAATAATTGTCCTGGATGCAGAAGGTCTTTGAAAGCTGTTAGGGCATTTTGAACAGCCAACATCTCTTTTTCATTGATGTGAAGATGCATCTGGTCTGTGGTCCACTTGCCCTGAATGCATTTTCCTGCCATGTGTGCTCCCCAGGCGTAATCTGAAGCATCTGTTGTTAGAGTCTGCCTGGCTGTGGGTAGGGTAAAAGGCTGACCCTTGTTTAGGTGACATGCCTGTGCCCACCATCAAAACTCCTGTTGTAGGCAGGGAATCATTGGTATTACTGCTTCTAAACTGTGAGAGTGTTGAGTCTAAACACTTTTTAGGTATCATTGTAATTTCCTCATATGCAGTCTGGCATATGGTACAAGTAGTATGCAGGATGCCATGAATCCCAGGGCCTGCAGAATTTTTCTTGCAGGGAGATGGGACTTTTTTTACAGTAATTGAAAATATTGAGTTAGCTGAACTTGTTTGTCTGGCGTGAGGTAAGCCATCTGGGCCGTTGTATTTAAGCTGGCACCCAGGAATATAATCTGTTGTGAGGGCACTAGTTTTGACTTCTTTTTGTTTACTGTGTACCCTAGAGAAATTAGCAACCTTTTTACAAATGCCAGATGCTGTAGAAGAATGTCCTTTGTCTCTGCTTGAATGAGGCAGTCGTCCAGGTATGGATATATTTGAATTCCTTTTTGTCTGCAAAATGCAATTACTGGTGCCAGGCACTTTGTGAAGACCCTGGGCGCAGTAGATAAGCCAAAGGGCAGTGCAGAGAATTGGTAGTGCACTGTACTAGCTTTAAATATGAGGTATCTTCTGCAATTTTGTCTGATAGGGACATGCAGGTATGCCTCTTTGAGGTCCAGAGTAACAAGCCAAGCCTTCGTGCCCAGCATGGGTAGAAGCTGCTGTAATGTCAACATTTTGAATTTCGGAATATCCAGGTAAGTATTTAGAATTGAAAGGTCTAGTATGGGCCTCCAGGCCTTGTCCTTTCTGGGGACCAGGAAGAGTCTTGAGTAAAATCCTTGTCCTTGTTCCTGTTGTGGTATTTTTTGAACAGCTCTCATGTCCATGAGCGCTGAAATTTGTTTTTGTGCCTCTGCCCATTGATTTTGTGGCAGGTCTGGCATTCCTTTTAGCCTTGATAAAGTATGAAAGTGGAACCTGTAACCCTGAGACACAATATTCAGAACCCATTTGTCTTGGGTGACTGTTTGCCAATTTTGAGAAAAAAGTGCTAGTTTTCCCCCTAAAGGGGCTTCTAAAAGGGAAGTGCTTGGCGTATGAAGGGGAAAGTCATTGTGACTGTTTCCTGTAAGGTTGAGACTTGTCCTCACCTCCTTTTGGGGTTGAGGTGCCCCACTGCCGTCATCTGTTTGAGCCTTGGGGTTGAGATCTGCCTCTTGGGCGTCTGTATCTGCCTCTCTGTGGCCTGACACTGGAAAGGACCAATTCTTTGTTGGCCAATTTCTGCTAAATCAAGGTGGCTGTACTTGTAAGAAATCCTTGACTGTTTGCATAGATTTAGCTTTATCCTCTATTTTCTTTAACACCTCTTCTGCCTCAACACCAAACAAGGTATCATGCTGTAAAGGAGCATGCAATAATTTTGCCTTAACATGATCAGGTAAACTCTGTTCTTTTAACCAAGCATGTCTTCACAGAACCTGTAACTGTGGCTCTACAAGAGGCCTCTAAAGAATCAAAACCACATTGCAGAGTATGTTTTCCCACCTGTTCAAATGCATGCAATAAATCCTGCATTTCTTTACCATCAGGAGCATCTGAGCTAGCAAGCATTTTCTGTTTTAACTGAGCCATTAAATATTGTTGGTACCTAAGCATGTGAAACTGGCAATTTAAAGCTCTTACTGCTAAAGTTGCAGAAGTGTATACCTTCTTCCCCCATCTATCCAAAGCTCTGGAATCTCTGTCAGAGGGTAATTGATTTTTTGCAATGGAAGCTCTAACCCTTTTTGGACCCTGGGAAATAGTTTCTGGATCAGCAGAAGGGTTTTTATAAAGAAACTTGTGAGAGTCAGGGACTCTATAATACCTATCTGGCTTGGCTGGTGCAGGGGGCAAAGAATCAGGAGATAAGCTGGATTCAGAGAACACATCATCCACAATATCTAGCACGGGCGGAATAGCCAGGGGCCTGTGCTGAGGCAATAAAAGGAAATCCCTGAGCCTTTTCTTGGATTCTGAGTAATCCTGACTTTCCCAATAGAAATGCTCCCTCATGGTATGTAAAGTTTCCCCAAAAGAATAATCCTCAGGAGGAGAGGCTGAACAGATAGATTCTTCAGCATCAGAGTCCTCATAGGGGGGTAGAGAGTATCCCTGGTCTGAAGAGGAATCAGAGGAAATGGAAACCTGATCAGAGGAATCATAGTCTGTATCCTGCCTAGGCCTTTTCTCAGAAGGGGGATGGGAACTCCTGATCAGAGTAATGAGGTCTTCGGCCATTTTAAGCATCTGTTTCTTAGGCATGGAGGACTGTCCAGGAGAATGCTGTACTTGTTTCTTTGTCTTTAATGGTACTTTTGTCTTGGCTGTTGTTTTAATGGTAAGTTGTGAAGGTCTGAAAACACCCTCAGAAGCAGATGCCTGCTCAGCGGCTCTGGACCCATCTGAGGAATTAGTTTCCGTAGGCCCAATACCTTGAGTTTCCAGAGGCCTAGTTGTCTCCACGTGGGAATCGTAGGTTGCTTGTGGCTCTGAGGTAGCGGGTGTCAGGGGCTGCGAAAGCGCCTCACTGAGAACCGGCGACTGGCCTAAAAGAGGTTTCTTTGTCGGTTTTGGACCTCAGATGCCTGTCTTTATCCTTGTCCTTGTGTTTTTTCGGTACTGCGGTCATCGGTTGATCCGACGGCATAGTATAATTGAACCTTCGGCCAAAGTAGTGCAAAGAAAAATTCAAAATGTCTTTTTATAGTGCGTTTGTTAAATGTAGCACAAATCGACAACTAGTGACGTCGTGATCAGGGCCTAGGCATGGAATACAGTAAGAGTGGAAATCCTTATGAGGTATTTGCTTCCCACAAGAAATACAATTATTAACTTTTTCTGACATCGGTCTGAGGCAAGAAAAAAGTTTCCCCAATGGGGTACTTAGCTTTATTGAAGACTTCGGATCTGAAATTCGACTTCGAAAATCTCAGGAGTCGGCCAACCGGCACTTGTGAACTGCTTCTGCTTCGGGCACCGCGCTGCAAGAAAGACTGAAGAAAATGGCGTTGGATGCATCTTATATATCCCTGGCGCACTGACGTCAGGGAAGAAGCGACAGCAACCGACGCCGGACCAAGACTTTGGAACTCTGGCCGACTGCGGGACCACCTGATGGCAGGATAACCCAACTGTAATGACTGCAGCAGTGTAACATGATGAATATCATTAACAATATGTCTCTCAACAAAGTTTTGCATTAGTTTGTAATAAAACGTTTTTCATGAAAACAGAATGGAATGTACAGAAAACTGGTTTGCTGGAAACAAAGGGCTGTATGAAGACAGAATGGAAGGTGCATCATAGGTTAGGTTAGTACTTGTTATCATAGGTTAGTACTAGGCTAACTGCCCTTGTGGGCCATTTTAAGCCTCGACAATTACTCCACGTGAGAATTAAACCTTGCACTTTCTGTCTGTAAGGTAAGTACCTTAACCATTAATATAAAAGAGAATGCATAATGTACATAGAGATCCATTATCTTATAAAGGAATAGTCTAGTCTTGAAAACCACCACCACCACCACCACAAAGGGAGAAATGAAAACATACATATGTGAATACTTAACCATACGCAAATATATATATAAATATATATGTGTGTGTGTTTGTGTGCGTGTGTAAATTTTGACATGAGACTGTGAGATCTTATTTTTATTAGGGAAAAAGACAGAAGGTAATGTGAAAGGCAAAGTGTATGCCTTTTTGAACAGGATGAGCTTGTTGATTTGTCTGATACTGTCAAGGACTGAGGTCTAACTGGCACAGGCAGTTCTGGAGAAGGACTTCATGCAGGAAGTAAGAGTGAAGTACTCTTCCTGTAACTGTAAGGAATCTGCATTTCAGGGAAAGTTGGAGGTTCTTTTGGTCATCAGTTTAAGTTGTGGGGCTCGGTATTATTTGTGAAATCACATGAATGCAAATGTGATAATGAGCAGAGTGGCCACTTCAGCAACAAGAAGCTATTTACCTTTACTGTTTGTTGACCAGGTAAGTGATCTGGTCTGAGGATACTTGGTCAGTTACAACTACTAAGCATAGTGCAATGATGTTCCTTTATGTTAGAAAGGTGAATAAAGCTATGTATTCTGTTTGTTGTAGTTTGTAGGGGCTAACAGGGTAATAACTTGCAGGCCATATTCTAATTTGGATAGAAGTACAAATTTGGGTGATGGATCATCTGCTTTACTGGTGAACAGGTTGGACAGTTTGTAGAATATTTTGAGCTGCATTAATACTTTATTTCTGATTCATAATGTTTGGTGACATTGAGATGCTGGTCATATGAGAGACCTAGATACTTTTGTTGCATGACTCATGGGAGACAGTTAGCAGAAAGATCTGTTATAGTGGATTCCCTATTAAATCGATGACAGTTTAGCTTGTTGAAATACCAAACATTGACAGCTAAACTCCGAAACGGCAAAACCACGAAGGGCCACCTAAGCAAATTTTTTCCCATGGAAAAAATTCACTTGACCGATGGACACCACAAAAACCTTTACACCCTAAATAAGAGGGGGCTGTGCTCCCCGCCCACACTCCCCTTAACTAAATATACTAACTCTGAGATTGTACATTGGGAAAAAGGGCAAATTCTCGGTAACTGCAAAACAAATTTTTCCCCGAGAAAAAATCTGCTTAGGTGGCCATTCGTGGTTTTGCTGTTTTGGAGTTTAGCTGTCAATGTTTGGCATTTCGACAATCTAAACTTTTGTCAATATAATAAAAACCGTCACAGTGACAGTTTGTAACTTCTGAATTTTTGGGGTGTGCCAAATTTTATCCATGCTTGAGTATTGACAGTAAATTAATTTGTATGTAACCACTTCCACAGGGCAGCACATTTATCCTGAAGGTTGCTTTTGATTACCAATAGGACTTTTGTTGGCCCTTGTGAGAAAAGTATCATCTGTATAGAGAATACAATTGATTTGACAGAGGTCCTAGGGAATGGGCATTGATAGAGACAGAAAACAGAAGAGGACCAAGTACAAACCCTTAAGGGATACCTTTGAAGTTTTTTTCCAGACATGTAAGAATTATGAGGATGGAGTAATGTGAATCTCTGGTTGAAGAGAGTGTTTCTAAACCACTGAAGGACATAGTGAGAAGTAAACAGATTTACCAAGTCTGAAAAGTAAGTGGCAGTGATAGACTGTGTCAAAGGCTTTTTCTAAGTCTAAGAAGTCAGCTCCATTTAATTAATGTTGCTCAAGATTACAATATCATTGGACTTCAAGTGGCCCAGACAGAGAAAACTTGCAAGTTATTTGTCATAAAGCACTTATCTTTTTGTGACAGACATACCATTGTTATAGCAGGGTGAAAATGTTACACAATGACTACTGTACTGCCATGGAATGCTTGTCATTCATACAAAGATACATACAAATATACACACAAGTTCAAGTACTGATTGTATACTCGGCTGACTTAAAACAATATATCTGAAGTAAGGACTTCATTTGTCAGCAACCTGTGGGTCTTGGATCCGATATCGGATCCGAGCTGGCAACTTGTTTCATAGCTAATGGATCCGAGCTCCTAGCTCCTCCCCTCACCCATAATCCCCTGCCAACCCTCCATGACCTCAGATCTAGTTTGCCGCGCTTGTGGATGGCTGGATTCCATTGAGCTTTAGAAAAAAATCGTCAGTTAAGTCTGTTTTTCTGTCAAATTTCTCTACCTTATTTTAAAAAAGTGTGCAAGAGTTAGGTTCCCTGTAGTATTAATTTTTTTTACTTAGTTTTGTCCCTCCCTTCGCTGGTCATTAGTGTGTGTTGTGTTTTTGGGGCCTGTGTGTTTGTGTAGCACTACCTTTTTTCTTTCAAGTATGGCTGAGGCCCCAAAAGCCATTTTTTCTAAATGTACCAAGTGTGGCCATAAGCTCTCCCCGGCTGATGGCCACATTCGGTGTGCGTTCGGTGCCTTGGGGTTGAACACCTCACCTCAGACTGTACCATTTGTGCAGCGTTTAACCCCAGGGCACTGAAAGAGTGGAGGATGAAGCTGGTCCTGGCGGGACTTTTGCCCCCGGACTCTGCTCCGGCTTCCGCTACTCCCGTGGCACTACCACAGGCTGTGGTTGTTGCCACTCCTGCCCCCCTTCCTTCGGCCGGGACTCAAACTCCCGCTAAAGCGCCGGAGGACAGGGAGGCTAGGAGGGAGAAACGGAGGGAGAAGCACTACAAGCGGCAGGCCGAGGCCTCTGCTTCGGCCCCGCTAGCTAAGCAGGCTTCTCCCTCCACTGCTTCTAGGTCTCCTCCTCCTCGGCTCCTATCTCCTTGTTTCTCCCCAGGGCCTGAGGAGGAGGAGGCCCGATCTCCATCGAGGTCATTGAGGCGGCATTCCAGGCCTGCCTCGGTGGCCTCTTCGAGATCAACGTTCAGCATGTCTGATGCAGACTTGGACCGGATGATGCGAAGATTCATCCAGGCCCAGCTGCAGATGGGAGTGCTCTTGCCTCCGCCCCCTTTGGGGGGGAGCTCGACACCATTTTTTGCTCCAATTGCTCCTTCTCCGACTTGCTACCCGGGTTCGGAGCTATCGGAGCCAAGCAGCATTGGAGCTGGGGGTGGGTCAGCGCCGACTCGGAGCCGTGGCCCGAGCTTCGGATCCGAGGGATTCAGTGTGCCTTCGGTTCCGTCCAGGTCGGAGCGCACTGGTTCTTCGGATCCGATGGTCTCGGCGCCGGTTCCGATCCCTTCATAGGATCAGAGTGGGAGCCGACTCTCGGAGCCCAGAGAGAGTGGTTCCCCCTCGGCCTTCGATGTAGTGGAGAGGGCTCTGTTGAGAGCATCCGGACCCCCGGCCCTTGTCTCGGCTCCACCCTGCACTCCCTCTCTGCTGGGCCAGGCTTCCATCACCCGGCCTAAGGGACAGCCTGCTTCAATGTCCCAGGTAGTTCCATTGGAACAGGATGTTGCTGGTGAGACCTCCTCAGAGAGCCCCCCTGAGGAAGTGCCCCGCAAGCATAAGTGCAAGAGGAGGCACGTGGACTCCCCTGAGTCCTTAACTGAGGACCTGGACTTGGATGAAGGGAAAGGCTCACCAAGATCACCCCCTGAGGATGTCTCCTTTGGAGACATCATGGAGATGCTGAGGATCAGAGGTGGGTGGTCTGCCCCCAAGTCTTCCTCCGACGAGTCCATGTTTCTGGAGGCATTTGAAGCAGGCCCGTCTACCTCTTGGGTGTCCCCTCCGGCCGACCCCTTGGTGGACCTTATTACCACCAGGGCGTGGAAGGACCCGGACACCATGGAGCTAATACCCAAACACCTGGACAGGATACTAAGCCCCCCCCTCAGACCGGTCACACTGGAGCAAGGGTCCCCCCGTAGATGCCATGTTGACGGCGGCAGCCACGAAGAGGGAACTAGCTCAGGAGAGCCCCTCAGTCCATCCACCGAGCAAGGAGTCCCGCTCAATGGACTGCTTAGGGAAGCGAGTTTTTAGTTCAGTGACCTTCTCGATAAGGTCTCTGAACTATATGGCACATGTCATCAGGATGCAGCGGGATCTTATCAAAGAATGCGCTGCCTCCCCCCCTGAGTCCATGTTGTACTCCACCCGAATGGCCACTCTGAGATCCATTTCAAATACCTCTATGCGGCTATTGTCCCATGCCACCGAGGGAGCCGCTAGGGCTAGCGGAGCGGGCCTAGTCATGAGACGTCAGGCCTGGCTCTGTCATTGTGACTGTCCGGAGCCCTTTAAAGCGTCTTTTGCAAATGCCCCTTTCGATGGTTTTGCCCAGTTTGGCAAAACGGTTCGCAAGACACTTGTCCAGAGCGAGAAGGACGGGAAGACGTTGTCTGCCATCAGAGTCCGCTTCTCTGCTCCCCAGCCGTCCTTTTCGAAAAAAAGGGTCAGAAGAAGATGTGGTTCCGGAAATCGCAACATTCCCAACCCGCTCTGGACAACCAGTCCTTCCATGGCAGAGGAGGACAGGGAGGACGCCGCCCCGGGGGCATAGGGGCTCCGAGAAACTTTGGGTCCAGAGAACCTTTCTCTGACTGGCCCACACAGCAGCCCTGAAGGGTTGCCTGACTGCTCCACTCTGGAGGCAGTCAGGGGGCGCTTCTCGGAGCACCTAGCGGCATGGGAGTCCATCACGACAGACCGCTGGGTGCTTTGAATTATATCCAGAGGGTACAAAATCCCATTACTTCATGTCCCCAAATTCAAGAACCTCCCTGATGTACCACCCAATCAGAGGGAGGCTGCAGCCACAGAAATTCAGCAGCTGCTAAGAAAAAGAGCCATCCAGCCCATCCCCCAAGACCAGCTTGGATTAGGGTTCTACCCCAGGTTCGTTTTGGTGCCAAAAAAGACGGGGGACTTGAGACCGATTCTAGACCTGTCCCGCTTGAACCTGTCGGTAACCAAGGAAAAATTCCGAATGGTCACTCTTCAATCTATTCTCCCCCTTCTAAGGGAGAACAATTGGATATGCTCTATAGACCTAAAGGATGCGTACTACCACATTCTAATGGACAGAAGATCCAGGAGGTTCCTCCGCTTCCGGCTGGGAGCAAGTCACTACCAGTTCAGGGTCCTTCCCTTTGGCCTCACCACAGCACCCAGGGTGTTCACCAAGGTATTAGCAGTGATTGTGGCCCACCTGAGACTCCAGGGAATATAGGTCTTTCCGTACCTGGACGACTGGCTCCTGACCGCCCCAACAAGGCATCTACTTTGCTCAGACAGAGATTTCTTTCTCCGCCTAGCCCCACAGTTAGGCATCACCATCAATGCCAACAAATCCTTTCTGGCCCCGACACAAGCCATAGAATTCATAGGAGCCAGAATAGACACCAGAGAACTACGAGACTTTCTAACGTCAGAACGACTATGGAATTTGCAACTTCATGTGCGGGCTATCCTCCAATCAGAGATCCCACCGGCGGAATTGGTCCTGAGGGCGCTGGGCTCTATGGCAGCAGCGATAACGCTCCTTCCATGCGCCCGTCTGAACATGCGGGTAATGCAATGGACCCTTCTAGTACAATGGTCCTTTCTGTCTTTTCCTCTCCATCACCCCATTGCTATCAGCAAGGCTTGCAGGAGGGCTCTATTATGGTGGCTCCATGCTCCGGACCTCCATACAGGCCGATCCTTCTGCACCTCTCTCCCTCTCGCCACGGTGACCACGGATGCCTCCCGCCTCGGGTGGGGGGGGGTGATTATTCAGGCAGGACGGTCCAAGGCACGTGGAATGATGCAGAGACCTCCCAGCATATCAACGTTCTGGAGATGAAAGCGGTGTTGTACACGTTGCAAGCACTTCAGAATCTCTTCCCCGTAGGAACGATTGCAATTCAGTCGGAAAACATGTCGGTTGTCTGGTACATCAACAAACAGGGGGGAACCAGGTCTTACCCTCTATGCCGCGAAGCCATGAGAGTGTGGGAATGGGCGATCTCCACCAACTGCTTTCTGATTGCAATGCACATTCTGGGGCGGGCCAACATCCTAGCGGACAAACTCAGTCGCACCCTTCTTACCCCGTACGAGTGGTCTCTCAACCCACTAGTAGCGAAGCAGATATTCGCAATATGGGGGCAACCCTGCTGCGATCTTTTTGCCTCTCCCTCAAACACCAAATGCAGCAATTTCTTTGCTATGATTCCCCCTCCAGGAGAAACTCCAAGAGACGCTCTAGTGCATGCTTGGCCACCCGGTCTACTTTATGCCTATCCTCCTCTACCCCTGATGCTGTAACTCTTACAGAAAGCCTCGCGGTTGGGGAGCAGGATGATCCTCATTGCCCCATTCTGGCCTTGGCAAATTTGGTTCCCTTACCTGTGGTCTCACCTAGTGAATCCCCCTTGGATTCTGGATCCCAGTCTGGATCTAATCTCCCATCCGTCGGACTTACCGACCCGAAATCTGGACAATCTGAAGCTGACAGCTTGGTTGCTCCAGTTCCACTCCTAGTTAGGACTCCTGGTATCTCTTCACCAGTCAAAGCCATCCTTGTGGCAGCGCATAAGCCCTCCACCAGGAAAGTGTACCGCAGTAAATGGAAACGTTTCTCCATCTGGGCGGAGCATCATAATCTAGATCCCTTTACGGCTCCTCTTCCATCCATATTGGACTTCCTAACCGAACTTTTTCAGGAAGGCGCTAGTTGCTCAACTGTTAAAGTGCAATTGGCTGCCATCTCCCATTACCATGTGGGACATGACACAGGACCCTTGATGTCGGCCAAGTTGTGTAAAACCTTTCTCAAGGGCACCTTTTTGCTTAGACCCCCTATAAAAGAAGCCGTACCACCTTGGGATCTTTCACTAGTTCTTCAAGCCCTGACTGCTCCACCTTTTGAACCTGCTGCTTCAGTAGATCTCAAATTCTTGTCCTGGAAAACAGCATTCCTTGTAGCCATTACTTCTGCAAAAAGAGTTTCGGAGCTTCAAGCTCTTTCTGTGAAGCCTCCTTATTTGATCTTTCATCCGGACAGTGTGTACCTCAGGATCAATCCCTCTTTCCTTCCCAAAATAGCATCAGAAACCAATATAAATCAATCCATAAATTTACCGGATTTCTTTCCTACATATCACAATAAAGGAGAGTACAAGCTGCACTCATTAGATGTTCATAGGTAGCTACTTTTTTATACTCATAGAACAGCTGGTTATAGACAATCCGACCAGCTGTTCATTTCCTTTGCCAAATTTAATTTGGGGAAAGCAATATCAAAAGTATCTCTATCACGCTGGATTTCACAATGTATCCTATTAGCGTACCAAGCCTCTGGGAGACCCGCACCTGAAGGAGTTCGCACACATTCCACTTGTTCCATCTCTACTTCTGCGGCCTTCAAATCTAGAGTTCCATTGGATGATATTTGTTCGGCAGCCACTTGGGCCTCATCTCATACCTTTATTAACCACTACAAACTGGACGTGATTTCTAGAGGGAGAGCATCCTTTGGCTCTGCGGTGCTCCGCAATATCCTTCCATGATAGCCACCCAAGATTCAGGTAGCTGGGGACTCTGTCCCACAGGTTGCTGACAAATGAAGTCCCTACTTCAGATTAAGAAGTTATGTACTCACCATAACGTTCCATCTGAGTAGGTAGCTTCATTTGTCTGCAATCATCCCCCCCTCCTTCCCCCTGGCCTTCAGCGGATCTATGTTAGTTGGAATACCCTTTTTGGGTACATATTGAGGGGCAAACTAAATCTGAGGTCATGGAGGGTTGGCAGGGGATTATGGGTGAGGGGAGGAGCTAGGAGCTCGGATCCATTAGCTATGAAACAAGTTGCCGGCTCGGATCCGATATCGGATCCAAGACCCACAGGTTGCAGACAAATGAAGCTACCTACTCAGATGGAACGTTATGGTAAGTACATAACATCTTATTAATGATCACAATGCAAATCTTTACACTGTAAATATTTACATACTTGTATTTGTAAAAAATCTAATGAAGTCACATCTCAGAGTGAAATATAATTTATGCCATTTAACCCTGTTATGTAACACACACACACACACACACACACACACACACACACACACACACACACACACACACACACAGGAATCCCGGCACAAAGATCTGTTACAGTGTGTGTGTATAAAGATAATGCCATGGAGGTGCAACCCCACCCCCCAAAAAAAAGAAAGATCAGATACATATGAATGCAAAGGATTTATTTTAATATATCAGTGTTCAGGATACAATTCCAGGTTTCTTAAATCCAGCAGTATTATAAAATAATGTACTATGACTTTCTGTGGAATAGGTCTTGTGATGGCTACTGTGTTGTAACACTCAACAAAGCAGTCACACTACATGTGACGTGCAACTTCACTTACTCCCTTTAAAGGCCCTGCAACATTAAGCTTGTACCTTGCAATGGGCACACTAAACCAAGTCAGGTTTCTGATGAACTGAACACTACTAAAGCTTTTGAAGTTTTTGGAAACATACTTTTAATGTTATAATCCATGTCATAAGAACAAAACAATAAAATTCCAAAACAGTAAAGGACTTGGCATGAAACTTGTGCGCAAAGGAGAGCATGTGCTCTTAGGACCGTAGGATTTATTTTAGGTAATACAAGATTGAATCCACTATTTTATATACACAGAAAAAGGCATGCACATGGTTCACAGAAAATAGTAAACTTTGTCACAGTGATACACCCACTTCACTCAGCAGACCTGAGATATCAGGAGGATTTGCGCACTGTGAATTACTATGTCAGTTTTGCTTTGTTCGAAACGGTCATGACAAATAGGTTTTGAGATATAACTACTGGTGACATACAATGAAACTGAACCGAAACTGCAACTAACTTGTCATCAAAAACGAATGCACTACAGGCACCTTTTATAACTGAATCACTGCTGAAGATACTCCATGTAATACAGAAGTTAACAAAACTGAACCCTATATAACAAGAGAATGAAGAAACTATTATAGGTAATAGCACAGTAAAAACACACTGCTGGGAGACCAAAAGAATCAGACAGGGGATTAGTCAAACAGAAAATGGAGAGGGGGGGGGACGGAAAGGCTACTATGGTCAACATAAAGCAGACAAGGCTTCTTAATCACAGGCACAGGCCAATTAAAAGCAGCATTAATTAGGAAAGTTAACACTATTTATTTATAGAGCACTATTTAGGAGTCAAGTTTAATGCACCTAGACATATGGAAAAGGAAGGCTGCTGAGGGGTGAAACTGAGATGCGACTAACAGAGGCACACAGGAATAAAGGCAGAAGAGAGGTATTAAAAGCAGAATCTGGAGAACTGTGCCTTTGACAGCAACTAAAAGTGTGAGAACCAAGAAAGGGATGTTCAAGGCAGTGGATAGGGAAGAGACCCAAGAACGGTGCTGTATTTCTAATAACTGATATAATATCACTTATATCTGAAAACTCGGCTTGTTGCTTTCCCTAGCACATGCTTCCTCTTCAGCAGTGGGATATGGAAATAAACAGAAGCTCCTACAACGTAAATGTTCAGATTTCAAAAACCTATATATTTGCTACTGTTTTTCCCTTAGCAAGCTGTATGCTTATCAAATCCTGGTTAAAAAGTGACACATCTTAATGGAAGAAGCCCTTCAAAGAAAGATGTATATGCAGGAATCTATAGCTATATTCCTAACATAGGAGCACTATTTGGAAAAGATATAAGAATACATTAATCTTAAAAACTGATATACAATGTCATGAGGACAGGCTTCAACTGCTTAAATAACCAAGACAATGTGGATACAATCCTTTTAACTTATTTCACTAGAATAATCCTGATATGCAATTCAGAATCAGCAATGAGAAGGACTGCTATAAACTCAAACTATTAAGTACAATTAAAGGGGTTACCTTAACAGACACACAGGAAAAGGATGGTTACAAATGGAGAAAAGTGAACAACAGAATGTTTGTGCACATAATGTTCTGGAAATGAAGCAGAGAACACCTGGAACAGATTAATTCTGAAATTATTACCCAAAAGACACTTTCATGCATTTCTATGTCTTTATGACAGATTTGTGGTGAAACACGAGAAACGGAGTCCAGACAGTCCCATTTACTGACATCAGGAAGACACTTCCACATAAACATGGCAAAACAGAAAAAAGACATAAAACATTTTCATTCACATCTGTCTGAGGTAGTACACTCATCCAGTATATATAAAAATGAGTCATGTTAAGCCAAGACTCCCAGTAAGAAATAGCAATTTAATGCATCACGTACTGTAAAAAGTGAATATGTCACATAAAATACATGCTGTGTAGTATATACTACTGTTTTAGGAAACTACAAAAACAATTTTTTATGAATACTTTGATGCACTACAGGACAGTCACACCTCAATGACACAGTGTCCGGAATGTGGTAAGATTAGCAGCTGACTCACTCAATTTCTTTGCTCTCAAAAAGGTCACAGATGACGAATGAAATAGTAAGTCCTCCATCTGATCTGTCATTATTATAAAAGGTACAAGGAGCACCTCTGACCAAACTGCTGTCACTGCAGAGGTCTGCAAAATGAATTAGCAATTAGCTGAAGGTGCCAAGAACTTCTGCACTGAGCCATCTATCAGGTCCTTGTACTTACAGAAAAGCACATAAATCAGGAGTGTGACTCTCTTTTTGAGTCCTGAACAGATGGTATTAATGCCTACAAATAACACAATAATTTATGTTTTAAACACAGAACTTAACAGTCTTCATAACTTTTTACTGAGTACCATCACTTGCTCAGCTTTTATAAATACCCCATATGCCAAAGAAATATAATATGTATAATAAATTACGGTTAAAAAATGTATTCTAAACTTTCAATATGTAGACTAGTTTTGCTTGACTTATTTACCTTCAACTTGATTTGTACAATATTAGTTCCGAATTGCTTACCTTACGATTCTATTTTTAATGCATTCTTTACTCTCATATGTCAACAAAAGAAAGGCATATGGAATCCTCAGTTTAACAAGACATAATTGCAGATATGCAGAGTTCTCCAAAATATGTTTCAGCATGCTGGCTAATGAATATAAACATCTCATGACATACAGGTCCTTAATTAAATACTCAAGCCAATAAAACTGACACCACTACTTATAACAGATTTTTGTTTTTGTTTTCCTCCATGCCTGGTGCTGACCATTAAGTCGCCCTCAATGGAACTTGAGCCGTTTCATTCCCCTGTACTGGAAATCTCATGTATAAGTGACAAAGCATCTTGAGGACTATCTCTTATGAATCCACAAGGGTTCTCTGTAGTCTCACTGGTATTCCTGTAACAACAAGAGTATAATGTAGGTCCTAACCCCTCTCCTGTGAGTGGAATGTGTGATGCATCATTGCGAGAGCCACAATGTCATTATCTAACCTGCCCCTGGACTCTTACATGGACCAGTGATGAGGGCAAATACTTCATCGCTTGGTGGACAAATACCTGCCACAGGGCCATCCATTACACTGTTACCCCTCAATGTGACACTGAGCAATTCTGGTCTTCCCCCTCCTCCATGATAAATATTCCCATACTCTCCATGTTAGCCTCAACAGAGGTCCAAGCTGCTATCCGAACACAGGTCACCTACTCCATAGTCAAGGCTTTAATCACTTTATGCACTAGAATTGGCAAAGGTTTTTGTTCATTATGTTTCACTAGTGTACATAACTGGCAAATCTAGCTATGCATGGCAGTATTAAACTTAAGTTGCCTTTCATACGGTTAGCCCATGAGTGGATAGCAATTAATGTGGGGGCAAAATACAGAATTTGCATTGCAAACTGATAGAGAATGTGACTGTACAGTCTCGTAAGACTCACTACAGTTACATACCATCTTTTGAACTGAACAAACTTACTATGAGCTGTGTGACCTTGAAGGATGTTATATTATATAAGGGGCTGTGGTGGATGTTGTACAGGGCTTATCATTCATTTCAACTAGAGAGATTAATTTTTTCATTTATATTACTTATTTTTGCACATGAAATTTGGCAACATTTTTCAGAATGTCATGTCCCTGACAAAGCAAACATGTACAAACTCATTTGCAAACCTTCTTTATCAAGGGATCCAGTTTGATTTTCAAGTTCCCTCTGGGAAAAAAAAAAGTTTTGGCACATTTTCACTTGTATAGGCACCATGGTGCCCTGACGAAGGCAGGTTTGCATACGTCTTAGTACATACATATTTCAGTTTCATTTTACTGTCTTCACTGCAATAATGAGGTGTACAAGTAGTCAACCCATAACATTACCAAAACAAACATTCAAATGCAAACCAACACAAACAAAGCAAAGCATATCTTACACCACCTATTACATCCAATGTAAACATCAAGGAAGAGAGATTTATTGCCATCATGTTCTCTTCCACATCCGCTCTTGTATTTCATTCTCATTCTTGTCTCTTCCTTCATTTTGCTTTTCATGACTGCTGTGTAGGTGGTCTTATTATACCGACAACAAATACACACAAATGAGCAGGTCCCAAAACAGTAGTCCTACTCACAGAGATTTTCAGTTTCTGTTAAATTCCTCAAACCTGGAAGACCACAGGTATAACTTTGTGTTTAGTAATATAACCAACTTGATAATGACAAACAACCAGTTTCTCTACTGTGAATAATAAGCTTCCTGGATCACAGCTTGCTCACAGGAACACTTTATATTGGATTAAGTGCACTGTAACTGGACCTCACCAAAGCCTTTGACATGATCCCCCACAGAAGGTTCCTAGGAAAGCTACACGAGATGAGAACAAGACCAACATTGAGGAAGTGAAATGGTTAAAAGGATGGAGACAGAGGCTGGGATCAGAGGATGACATCACGGACAACAGAATAGCTAGTGGAGTAATGTGTGGGTGAGTTATGGATTCAGTACTCTTCAGTGTGGTCATTTCAAACATATTTATGGGAAAGAGAAACAGAACCAAACTCTTCACTGATGAAAAAGATGAGCAGCAGAGGATGCAGCCAAAGAGTCTATGAAAGGGCTTGGAAAGACAGAAAAAATGTGTAGAAATATGACAGGCAAATGCAAGATAACTCACCTTGGCCAAAACAATGATGGTGTGAAGTATCAGCCAAGGAGGATGGAATTGCTGGAGAAAGAGCAGGAAAAGGATTTGGGGGTATTTTTCACACCTATACTGGACTAGAAGAGGAAAACCATGCGGGCCACAGCATTATCAAAATGACAGTTGGGATGAACAGACTCCAGAAGCCAGTAGGTAATTCTCCCACTCTTCTGGGCCCTGGTCAGGACACACTAAGTATTACATACAGCTCTGAGGACAATGAAGGGAGAAGGACAGGAGGCTGCTGGAAGGAGTCCCAAAGGAGTGCAAAGGGGTACGTCCCAAAACTGCATGAGCATAAGTTCTTACCAATGCAGATCAGAATTATTGGTGGAGGTGGTGGGGTGGGTGAATTATGATATATGCATACAAGATCATGCTAAGGGGCTGTGAAAACGTCACTGCAAGCAGGGCTGATGGGGGGGGCATGATGTATCATCATACAGGTTGTTGTGTGCCCATGAAATGGACTAATTGAATAAATGTTGGAGATGTAATCAACAAAGGCAGTCAAATGAGTATCAGCTGTCAGAGTAAAGGTGAGGGAGAAAGAATGTTAAATGCACTTAAATATGAGATTAAGCTGTTTTCATTTGAAATACAGCAACATTAATGTAATATGTGAGACAACATCTTGCACTGATTTTCAAGATGTCTAAAATTGCATTTAGTACGTCATACTCAAAGCTGTTAATCTTTTACTGCACCAAGTAAAGTCTGAGACCATAGGGTCATATATTCGCCAAATTTTTCTTCATTCATATTTAACTTGCATTCTTTCATTTTTGCTCACCAGTTTTGACTTGGCTTTCACTGTTTTTTCAACCAAGATAGCAAGTTTAAGATTTAACCAAGTCCTCACATCCATCTGTCCATAACCCCTTTTCCTTTTGGAACATAGGGGTTGGGCTGCCACTTTAACCATTAGGTGGCTAGCCTTACAAATGGATATTCTTGCATACCAGCACATGCAAATCCACAGCCACACAATCCACATTCTGAATGTCTTTGGAATGTGACAGTCCACAGAGACCACCTTCAAAAGAAACATATCTGGTATTTTACAAACTGTTTTCTCCTCTCTTCGGGAAAAAAACATGCCATGCAATTTGACTCTGTAAGAAAACATCACTTTTTTTCACTTTCTTGTTGCCGGGGAACTCTTTAGAACTAATACACAACTGTTTTGACAGTCAGTTGTATTGGCATTAACCATCTCCACATAGTGTATAAATGACTAAGATACATAAAACTATGCACTCTACAACAGGTTTTGGCCATCAATACTCCTTTGCACTTAGACACTTTCTCCACACACCAGGGTAGTAACTGTCCACTGTATGGTCTCATTTGCTCTCACAAATAAACTACCTTTCAGTGAAGCACTCAAGTCTTCCTTCACTAAAATATCTGCAACATAAATGAGTCAGAGTACAGTTGCCCTTTCAGCTGTCAAACTTATCCACAGATGCTCTCCATCACTCAGATAGCCATCATCAGCTGCTTTCAACTCTTACTTAATTGATCATTTCAAGTTTTGGTGGCTTCATTTGTACTAATACTACATTTCTCTTTACATCTCAGTGAATTATTCATGTTAATCTCTCCCAGATGTGTTTTTCTTAACAAAACACGTGGATGGGAACAGTAGTACGCTATCCTAGATCAGACTGCAACTGTTTTGAATTCCTTTCCGACTGCCATCAGGCTTTCTGCTTTCAAGCTCTTCCCGTAGCTCTCCTCATCTGGTCATGTGTCACTTATTGCTATCTACAAGTTGCACAAATGCCATGTTATACCCTTTTCCCACCATACTTTCTTTACCACAAGTTACAACATTCACCCCGTGCCTTTGTCCTCCTGTTTTCATGGTACTTTAACGTCCAGAGTTACTTTCCTTTCTGATCTCCCTTCACTTGTCACCCACCACATTTTCATTGAGCTGTTTCTCACAATTAGATTTTCTCTTCCTAAATCAACCTCTACAAATTTATGTTATCACAGAATTATCACTGTTAATACATGACATGAATCACCTTAGACTTTTCTTCTCTTTCTAAACACTGTCTTTATGCATTTTTTTATTTTGACTGCTTGAAGTTATGCATGCTAATTACTTGTCTGCAGTTCTTAGTGTGCAATCAATTCTCTATGTATGTGTAAATAGCATGTATTATTACAGTCAAAGCAGCTGTCACTGTGACATCTCTATAATGTTAACAGACTGCTTTGTTTGAAATGCGACTTTTATCCTTTTAATTGCCACACACTGTGCCTCAGATGGACAGTTAAATTACTTAAATGTTTAATATATATAAATGTGTGTGTGTGTTTTATATGTGTATGTGTGTGTATCTATCTATATATATATATATATATATATATATATATATATATATATATATATATATATATATATGGGTCTACTTTCTTTGATCGAAATACCATTATTTAGAACAAAGAAAGTACAACCTTACTTTCGCGAAAGTGCACTTCAACAAAAGTGCACTTTCGCGAATTCCGGTTCAACAAACTGGCAATTAAAATAAAAAATATCAAGTTAAACTCTGTTTTGGAGAGGGGCAAGCCCCCCTGCACCCCCCACACCCCTGCTACATTAAATATACTAACTCCAAAATCGCACCACAGTGGGGAAACAGGTATATTCCTTTATTTTAATTGCCAGTTCACTGAACCGGAATTCGCAAAAGTGCACTTTCATTGAAGTGCACTTTTGTGAAAGTAAGGTTGTACTTTCTTTATTCGAAATAATGGTATTTCGGTCAAAGAAAGCAGACCTATATATATATATATATATATATATAGGTGCACTGAATTTAATCAAAACACCTAAATGTCAATGTTCATAACATCAACCAGAAAATGTCGATTTTGCAAACATCGACATACTACAATGCATGGACAGTGCAAAAGCCTTGGTGCACGCAAAATTAAATAAAAAAAAAAACACAAAAAAAATTAAAATATCATGTTTTTGCAGGAGGATAAGTTCACCTTCACTCCCGTTAATTATATACACTAACTCCAAGTACACTGGAGAAAGGGTGTATTTCCCAACCCAGAGAATTGCACACCTGTCGACCACGTGTGTAGTGACCAAATTTTGTCAGCTAAACAGATGTCGATCAAAGATGGAATTAATGAAATTCAGTTCATTTATATATATATATATATATATATATATATATATATATATATAGTTTAATATCAAAATTATGAATGACACATCATCAAATCCACTTACGTGAAGTCTGAATTCTGACTGTTGAAAACATCAAACACCGATATTCCAAACTGCAAAAACTCACCCCTTTTTGACCCATGTTAAAACTTGTTTTTAGGTGAGGAGTGGTTGGAAATGCTGACGTTCTTTTTTTTCAGCATTTGGAGAAATCTGCATCATGGATTTTGCTTATATAGTTTGACGATGCGCATAAACAATGAAGCGCAATCAAAATTTTGACAGTAAATATATATATATATATATATATATATATATATATATATATATATATATATATATACACACACACACACACACACACACACACACACACACACATATATATATATATATATATATAGAGAGAGAGAGGACTCCAAGCTCAACTTCATTTGTAATCAGCACATAAAGGCAGGATATGTTTCCCTTCTATTAAAAGACTGAGATAGTGGTACCAAAGAAAATTTGGTGAATTCAGAGTTAGTATACTTAAAGATTCAGTTTCAAACATTCTGAGAATGTGTCAACTGTACTTACAAAAATGGCTGCTGATGACACTTTCCACCATCTGGATGTACTATTGTGGTGGACATTCTCTTGTGACGTCTGGTCAGGGGTGGAAACTTTCCTGTCTCTGCTTCCACCATTCAAACCAGTACATTTTGAAATATAATTTCTTAGGTACTATTTACCCATTTTCTATCACTCACTTCCCCATTTACCTTTCATAACTGCAGCACAGAAATGAAGGGAGACATGTCGTCTTTTTTTTTTCAGTTTGTAACTGCTCGTGTTACTGACTGCACCGTGCACAGTGACAGAATAAACAGTTGCATATTAACATATAATGAATACAGCTGCACAGCTTTGTGTATTCATTAAAAATTAATTTTGTCCAAGTTTCCAATCTTGACTGTGTAATTGACTATGTGTTTGTTTTTCTTTTTCTTAAATACACATCACGGTGAGTGGAAAACCATCTGCACCCCCACTGTTCTCATGACATCACCGTCCTTTGCGTGATGATGTGGAAGCTTGCAACCCTTAAATAACCTAAATGGAATATCCCTGATTTTGAGTGAATTTTTAAAACAAGAGAACAAAGACATTGCAGAATATTCATGTTTATCTGCTAGAACTGACTCTTGAGTGGATGCTAAGGGTGGTGTTAGTTTTGTGGATGTGTAGGAGATTGCATAAGATTGGATCATTTGAGGCTATGCAGGCCAGACAGTGACCACCTTTCAAGAGCCTGTAGGAAACAGAAAAGACAGAGAGCACTTTAAGGCTCAAGGAAGACATACCTTTGTTTATATTAGTCAGGAAAAGCTGCAGAAAATGAAGCTGAGTAATATGCTTAGACAGGTACCTGGCATAGGGGCCTTTATAGTCTAATATGGGCTTAATTTTTGAGGAGTTTCAAGGGATAACTTCTTTAAATATGGAAGACATGTCCCTTGTGATTAGTCTAGCAAGGTAAAAGGAGTTCCAAACAGCAGTAAAGTGATGATGATCAAAGTACAGTTCGTTGTCAGTGAAACTTTCAAGGTTTCTAATGGCTGAGGCAATTTGAAAGGGGTGTCACCCATATAACAGGTGCATAGGTGCCCAGTTTTGTCAAAAAACATAATGCATTTCTTGGCATTTTGTTTTAGGCTGTGGTCCAGGCAACACTTACTGGTGCATGTTAGCTCCCCCCTGAAGAATTTGCAAGGTAGATGGGGGATTAATGACAAGCTTGCAGAAAGTATGCATGTGTGTTTCTGTATGCATGTTCACTATGTATCAGACTTTAGCAAAGAAGCCATAAAACTATTTTATGCACACACACACACACACACACACACACACACACAAAGATATATATCCATATGTGTGTGTATGTGTGTGGGTGATGTGGTTGCATAACATCTTTGCCAGAACTGCATAATATCAGGTGTAGTGTTTGCTGATGTGTACATTTGCTGAATGGAGGGGGATATAGTGTAAGCAGGTAAGTGGGGTTAGTATTTTTTTAATGCTGAAACATTCAGATATATTGAAAGTTTTAGCATTAGGCGTTATGAGCGTATGCACAATTATACATGGGTTAGAGATAGGTTAAGGGTTTGATAAGAGGATAGATTTAGTGCTGCAGTTGAGTGTTGGTGCAGCCGGTGTGGTTTGTCTTGTGTAGTGATAGTGTTATAGAAACATTTTTTCTAAGTTAAAGTGCAGGGTTCAGGCTACAGTTAGCATGCATTACTAAGGTGGTGTGGGAGGGGGTGAAGCCCCATGCCCACCTTACTAATACATGCTGAACTTAACAAAATGAGATTGTGAGCATATATCTTTAAGCTCTCCACACATGTGTGACAGTAGCCTTTTATAATTGTTAGGGTAAACTCTAAATGCATGATTCCTGTATCTGATTTTATGGCATATGAAACATCATACTATCCCAGTATTTTACTACACATGCCAATCATCATACCTTCTACATTTTTTGTGTGCGAGCTCAAAGCGCAATGTATTTGATATTTTTATTACCTTCTACAGTTTTCATGTGAGAGCACACAACGTAATGTATTTTATTACCTTCTACATTTTTCATGTGCTAGCACACAACGTAATGTATTTTTATATGTTTCTACATTTTTTGTGTGCTAGCTCACAACGTTACGTATTTTTACTACCTTCTACATTTTTCATGTGCTAGAATAGAACAATGTATTTTTACAACTTTCTACATTTATCATGTGCTAGCACACAATGTAATGTATTTTTATAACTGTGCATTTTTCATGTGCTAGCACTTCGATTTCTTGATCTTTACATTTAATATCTTACTTCATCATCAGTGTACCATGTTTAGGTTATAAAAACATTAGTAAATGAAAGATAAATACACTGATTTAGGAAGTCCCCTTGCCTACAAAATAAAAAAGATGGCGGACTGGCTAGGTTAGCAGTATCCTATCAGCCTCTGTCACACTAAATAAGTCCATCTGAATAGGTTGGCAACATCCACAGTCACTAAATGTTATCCTCCTGGATGGCAGCTATATTGTTTTAAACAGAAACAGTGTTAGGAATACTTAATGTCTGTTGGCAGAGTAGCAAGTGGCAGCATAGAAAACTTTGTTGGGTATCCAAAGGAGAAAATGCCACAATGAAATGCTGTAAAAATAACATACCAAAAACATTACCTACCCAGTTTGCTTATTTTACACTTGAAGCAGCAGTACAAATGCAGAAAATAACTGACACTCAAAAACAGATGTTACACCTCAACAAGCATGGAAAACAGAAAGAACTTTGAGAGCGTAAATTAAATCTGTTTGCAAAAGAATATAAAAACATACAAAATGTGAATCTTAATAACAACAATGTATGAGCACAAGCAAAGCTGTGACATCTAAAAACTTGCCACTCTTAAGATTATTTTGTAAGCGAGAAGAAGCATAGAGTACATAGTAATAACATGGAACTCATCTACTTAAAATGTCCTTTATCCACTCTTAAATTCCCACTGTTGTCTCCCTTCCCTTCTTCTACCCAAAATATAAACAATAGTTCATGACAGACCTTTTACAATTTCAACATCCTCCAGAGGTAACTTCCATAAGAATTTGTACTTGCTTGATGTATCTATCACACTGGCTGCCGAATATCTGAAAGAGATATGAAACATTTAGAGTAATCAGTTGCAGTATGAAACATTAGCCACAAGATGGCAACATTTGCAGGTTTTCTGCAGATCAGTACTACAAATTCTTGCTTCAAAACATAGAACAGAGTATAAAAATAGTTCTTAAACCCTATAAAAATGCTTCAAAACTTATCTCTCAGCTTCTTACATGCAGAATTAAGGACAGAGGTCTGAGATCAGGGGCACTTTTTAAATAATAGCACTACTGTCTTAAAATCTGTCAGACTATCTGGACTTTAGTTAGCATTCATTTTCAAAGGTGAAATAAGCCTGCAGCTTTAATGATTAATCATGTTGTGCTTTCTGTGTTCCATCACCTTTTTGCAAATAATCACCAATCTTAGGAGAGACGAGCAAAATTTGGAGACAAAATCAGAGAAAACTAAGTATGCCTCAAGGGCAAGTGGATTAAGAAAATGAAGGCAACACCACCAAATCACAACTGGTACTGTTGTGCAATGTTAATAAACTAAACAATTTATCTAAAACAAGACTAAGGTAAATTTCAATGCTTGACATTACATCATGATTTTAACCCTCAGCAGCTGGGCATAAAAGTAAACTTAAGGAAAGTAAATGAAAATCCCTCAGAAAAATCAAAGATGCTCGTGAAACATGGGACCACTGGACAGATGCACTAGTTTAAAGTGTGGAATAAATGAATGCAAAAAATAAAATTACTATATCATATTATCCCAAGGAAGGAGTCACCCAACAAGTAGCAACTGAAAATAAGTAGCTACTTCCTTTCCCTCATTAAGTACACTACTGGCTAAGGTCGTATTGCTGAAATATAGATGCTTGTGCTCTTTGGAAAGCAAACCATTGCAGAACTGTGAGGGATTATAATTACTTTCTAAAGACTGTATTACAATGTTTTTCCAAACAAAGGAACAAAAATTATTAACAGCATAAAATAGTCATATTGGGGAACACAAACTGTAAAATTAATAAAACTATAACGATTTCTCCAAAATGTTGGCTCCTGCTGCAGTGCAAAATGCTATTATGTATCTGAAGAAAATCTAATCTTAAAGTAATCTAAATGTATTAGCAGCCATTAGGTCAAACTGTATAATATTTATTTTGCTTGTGACTGATTAAATTCAGCGATGACACACTAAATGTAGACACTCATCAAGTGATATCAGAATCTACATCACAACTGCCAGTGCAATGTTCTAGGAAGTAGGCCTCTAATGGTCAAATACATTGAGGAAAAAAAAACACAACTATAACACACGTATAAAGTAACTGCCAGTTAGCACTTGATATGGGAAAGAATGGTCAGTGCATGCACATATACACAACACTTTGCATCCAGACTTTTTTAAATGACCACAGGCCAACATTTTTAACTTACACCATCCCTGAATATATCCCATTTAAGTTACAAATATTGCTACAGTTATTAAAAACTGAACCACAAACAAATAACCACCATCTCCTAAAGGCATGAGTCTAACTGACTTATGCGATTAACCAATAAATAAAATATGTACTTAAAAAATAAGATCACTCAATGATAAGAAAGAAGATAAAACTGACCACATTTTAATATTTTACATTCATTTATATTTATGATCAGAAATGGGTAATTAAAAAAATATCCTAATTGGCAAACTTTTTTTTCAAGTATTTTAATTTTTTGTAATATATTTTGATTATTGCCAGAGATGGAGAAAAATAAAGTTTAGGATGCAGGGCAAGGTGAAGTTTTGTGCACAGCACAATGCAGATAAAAGGCACTCTAACCATAATGGAATAGGTGAATGTAGATGACACACTGCAGAATCAGACAGACAGGCTTCCTGAGCCAACTTTAGAAAAAATCATTACCTTTTCTTCAACAGTGTTTAACACTATTAAGTTGTTATTATATTTTTAACTTGCAGAACCTGTCCAGATATGATTCCCTCAGCCAACACCTGTATACTAAGCAAATCTAAAAAGGCCTCTTAACCACTTAGACCACACTCTGTCACCCAGACGTGCCACTTGCACTTTTTTTTGTTTGCTTACCTTATAAAAAAGTTATTGCATGCAGAAACTATACAGGTTTTACACCAACAAATCTTAAACTTGTTGAGATCCAAAGTCTTAGGATCCCAATCCTAAAACTCATGTAAAAGAAATGTATCACACAACGTAATGTATTTTTAATAACGCTGAAATACTTTTACCCATTTAAATTTTACAAACAATTTAATCAGTTCTTCAGTACTTCTATTAGTGTTTCATGCTTTCTTTCAGTCTGACCTAGTTGGTGGAATTAGAGCGTATTCAGCTATTTCTTACATCATGTTTGCCAAAATAAAGTTTCATTCCAACACATTTCTTACATTTCTTTTATCCCTCCATAACTGTAGTAAATCTATGTTCTATATTATAGGAGAGTTAAGTTATTCTTTCTTCTTTCCATCTTTTTGTACTATTAATACTAACCCATTTATGCCCTGTCTCTCCTCCTATTTACCACTTTTCTTTTATCCTGAAATCCTGACATCATTTCCATATTTGAGGCATAAAATGGTACAGTTACCTGCATGATCACCAACTGATACTTCTGAGAATTTCAAATCACTTGTATGAAAGCTTTAATATTACATATTCATAGCAGTCGCTATGAATTTCAGTTACTGTCTGCCGACATTCCATAGTCTTTTTTTTGTTATTTACATCACTTCTCATATTTGATTATAATACACTGGTATACATAGCATGTGATCTTTTTCAAGACATTCCCAGGTACTTATGCCTCTGCACTGGTGAAAAGTGAGACAAGACCAGGAAGAGGATTTTGCACAGAGTTCTACAGTGCCTGACTTCCTAAGGATGTTAATTTACTGCAGGGGGCACACAGGGCTTACTAAAGTCATAAAGGCAATACAGAATATGAATTACATGGAATTACATGGAACGGTTACATAAATAAGAACTGTGTAATATGCCCAAAATATGAAACAGGCCTATGGTTTCAAAATAACGACTATTCTGAGAAAGAACAAGGTGACCTTATAGGGGGAAAAATAAGGCATGGATATTAGAAGGGATTTCTTCTAGTAGAATGAAGGGTAGCAAATGACATCAAAGCATATTTGAATTTCTTCCCAAAGTTGGCTAGGGACAGAAGAAGAAGTTGTTACCAGAACAACTTAAAGGAATTAAAATAAATAAGTTAATTTAAAAAGGCATGATACATGTGGACCAAGTTGGTGGCAGTGGAACAGAAGTTTCCTTTTTTGGACTTTTATCCAGTGTTTCTTTTTGTTTTGGTTTCTGTTACACTGGTAGTGACTTACTTGTTTTGTTTTTTGTTTTTAACAGTGAAACTGGTAGTGATGATTTATATGTTACACTAAACCAACAGTATCCAGACAGACTGACTGTATCCAAACAGACAACAGCATATTTGGTAAATCCCTAAAGTATCCAAACAGATCCTGAGGTGTTGAAGTAATCCTTAAACAGCTTCAGACACATCTGCTCAATCAACAAAGCCTTGTGCAAACACATTGGGAGCTGCTGCTGCTCTGTAGATTCACATTAAATGGTGCAGGCTTCTACTGAATAATAAGCAAGAAATTTTGAATTATGGTTTTAACCTCTATTAAACAGAGTAACAGCTGCAAATTTTACTAATAGTCATCAGCTTTTTTTTCTTTGTTTATCAAATATATATCCAGAATTAAAGGTCACTGCATGAATTCCCTTCATGTAACATTAATCTACCTTGGGAATGAGTTACTCTGATTTTAGAAATAAAATTAAAATTTGCAAAGAATGCACATATGGAAACTGCAAAGGAAATGTACAATGACAAAGTACTGAAGTAGCAGTCAAAAGAAGCATGAATATTATCTAAGAAGACGGCATGCATACAAAGGCACAGAGTAGTGAAGATAAAAGATGGCATAAAACATGTAAAAATGTGTGTGCATTTATACAAATTACATATATTAGTTTGCATACTTTGTTTATCTCATCTAGAAAAAGAATGTGGATGAGAAGAAAATTCGGTACTTATGTATTACCGCAACCACATTTTTGACATCCTATAATTCTGCACATTTTCTGTGGAAACCTGCAGTAGTTGTACTATCACTTCTGTACAGTGGCCCTCACTACTCCTAATCTAATCCACACTTCCCTTCTGTTCCCCAATGTGTTTTTTTTTCCTGTATTTCTTTTGTAAGTTAATTTATGCAGTTAGTTGAGGTGCCTTTGGAACACATGCTGCCAGCATCATTGATAACAAAGATAAAACGATGCATTCAGATCTCCAGCTGCATCCCCAACGGGTTTTAATGACCAGGACATCCTGAATGTCTATAATCTAAACACCTGCTATAAACAGCGGTTCCTAATTTCAAAATTGGACTTCAGCGATCTGCTGCTCACTCTCTGCTGTAGTAAATGCAGCACCGTGAATCTAATTTCAAAATTGGACTTCCACGTTGGTGAAAAACTCCATGGTCGTGCCAGTTCTATATCGAAAGGGTATCTGAAAAAATGCAATGTTAAGACGGGCAATTTTAACTGCAGTTAGTACAAGCAAAAGACTGTGCTGATGTATGAAGCTCATTTCAACAGTACTACAAAGAAGTAAAACACTTACAGGTTCGCACTTCCCCTGCTTTTCTGGTTAGTGTAGCACACCTCACGGTTGTAAGCTGCGTGTTTTAAAAAGCGAGCTGAATGCAAAATGTTGTCCGCTGGCAGCTGTTTGACAACCTCTGGCTTGCGTGTCTTATTCATGCTCCCTATTTCCAAAGTGATGTGGTACAGTAGTAATTTGGAGTGTGCACACTCATTTTTACTTACAGCTAAAGTCATTTATCGAAACCATTACGAATTACAGGATGTCAAACATCTGGTTGTGATAATACGTAAGTACCGAAAATTCTACCTATTAACAATAAATGTGTATCTGTATAAATACAATGTGCTAACTTCCAAGAAGTACTGTCATGTGACAAAACCCCACATTTTTAGCCTTGAATATATTACACAGTGAATATCCCTGACTCAGCATTAAAATAAAGTAATAAACTTCAGAGAATTTTATCACACATGGTCAGTGGTTGGACCACAAAGCTGTCTTCCTTGAAATAAATATCAGCCCAGAAAACCCAACTAAACCTGTAACAGTTAGGAAATATTCTAAAGCAAACTACATACTATTAAGTGACAGTTTGTCAAAATTCATGCCCAACCCAAAGAACACAGCTGCCTATGCACAAATATTTAAGGAAACCCTGTACAAATGTACATGGTTGCACTGAGACTGCCTTACCTACCAGAAGTAAGACCAAAACAAACCACAATGATGGAATCTTAATCTTAACAGATTATATACAAAAGGGGAAAAAGTCGTGGCCAAAATCAGAAAAAGCAACTCTCATAGAAAAAAAGAGCTCTCTGACTCAACTACACAAAACACTAAGAGGTCTAAGCCCAAAAAGGCCAGTTATGAGGTCAGGAGAGACTCCCACGCTGAGGAGGATCACAAGGACTTCCTCAGTTATGCCAGGAACCTTAAAGGTAACACTCAGCAGTGTACAGAACTGGTGGTAAACGGCACAACTTTCACTGACCAGGGTGACATAACAAATCAACTGGCTGATTAATCTAGCTCTAACAACCCCCCTCTATCCCCTGTGAAATCTCTTCTACGTTGTCCCCCCCTCCAACTATCAACAGAAAGCAGGTCCTAGTCGTGCTCGTTAAGGCCAAAAACACTGCTTTAACAGGTCCCAACAATATCCCTGGTTGCCTCCTAAACAGCCTAAAACAAGACCTAGCAGGACCACTTAAGGCACTCCAACTATAGTCTCAAAACAGGTTAAGTGCCAAGTGAATTGAAGGCCACAAAGGTCATCCCTCTTCTTAAAGATGGACTATCAACCCACCCTCAGGAACTACAGACCCATCAGTCTGACAAGAATGATATGCAAAGCCATCATGATCAACAAGGACATTGGCAACCTACAGACACTGGGCCCAACCCAGTTTGGCTTTGTTAAAGGAAGGTCTTGCCTACTAAACCTGGCAGACTTCTTTGCAAGGGTCATCAAGTCTCTGGATAAGGGGAAAATGGTGCATTTGCCTACTTTGACTTGGGCTACAATTTCGATACATTACCCCACTCAGGTATTGCTGACAAACTTTCAGAACTAGACATATGTCCCTAAATCACTTACTGGACTTCTGGCTTGCTCACTGATATAACCCAAGAAGTAAGGATCAGCGAGACCACTCCACCAGGAGACCAGTCACCAGAGGAGTACCCCGGTCCTCTGTGTTTGGTCCACTCCTGTCTGGCATATACTTCTCAAAAGTAAATACTAACATTAAAGGCCTCTGGCTCACCAATTTTGCAGATGACTGTAAATTGGGAGCTATCTCAGATTCACTCCATGACAGCAACATCCTACAACAGGTTCCAGCACAAATGTATGACGGGTGTCAAAGCCACAGATTAAATTCAACTCAAAAGGAATGCATTATAGTGCCCTTTGGGAAACTGCCCACCCAAGCTAATTACTCCACTGATAAAACACCCTTAAAAGCTGGCCCGATAGTTTGGAATCTAGAACATATGTAGACAGTAATCTGGCCTTTGACCAACATGTAGCCAGGACAGTAAGAAAATCATTTTATGTCACCCAACTCATAAGCAAGGTATGGCATCCAGGTCCAAGGAAGTTATGGTACCACTCTACTCAGCCCTTATCAGACCCTTCATTGAGTACAATGCCCCCCCCCCTTTGGCATGTACCTAACCAGGCACTTGCAACAGAAGAATCCTCAAAGGTTCCTCACCAGGAAAATCCATGGTATGAATACCCTGTCCTACATAGACTGCCTTAAGGCCCTATCTCTTTGAGTAGTCTCCTACAGGTTACTGAGAAGCAATATATGCCTAGCATATAAGGCATCCTCAGATTCAGTTCTGCTGGATCTCTTGCACATCTGCAAAACAAACAGCACCAGAAACACTAGATCCAAAGGGGTCTATATTATAAGGATGAAGTTTTACAACTTCGAACACCATATGGGTGACAACATAGGAGCAAAGTTGTAAAACATCGAAACCAAAATAAGAAATGTAAAAATAAAAGAAACACCTACCTGATTGCCCTGAGCAGGGGGCAAGTCCCCCTGCACCCCCCACACCCCCCGCTACTTAAATATACCAACTCCGGGATCGCACTATGTTTAAGTAAAGGGAAGAATTCCCTACAGCAATCTCCGTTCACACTTGCGAAGTTTTAAATATTCGACCGCTTGGTGACACCCATATGGTGTTCGAATATTTAAAAATTTGTTCTTATAATAGAGACTCGACCCAAAGAACTGAACTTTGCCTGGGAAATAAATAGAATATACTGGAGACACTGATATGTCTCAAAGGATCCCCACACTATGGATGAAGCTCCACATGTACGTTAAGCAGAGTTCATCCATGACCCTATTCAAAAGAAACCTTGATCACTGGATGGGAAATCACAGATTCACCCCCAGTCTGACCCCCATGTCTCTGATGGACAGAGGCTGACAATAAATAAATTAATCCCCAACTAGCATACCCCCATAAACCTTAGTTACCTCTTTACTAACATATTCCACCATGCTGGCATCCAAGGAACTCTGGGACAAAACTGGGTTGGGTTGCACAGATAGGCTTGCAAAGACCCTGGTGATTGTTAGCTTAGTATAAACCTTTAAACCAATGAACCTATAAAAGGGATAGTAAAATGTCATCAATGACCCAATATATTGCAAATTAAGCCCAATAAAACATTCCAAGGCATGCAACTCATGAAAATTAAATAAGGCTTCAATGTGACTTTCTCAGAAATGCTGTGAAATAAAGCTTAGTCAAAAATAAATGCAAATAATTAATGAATGACTAGACAAGTAAAGGGCTTGAACAAAAAATATGACATTATATGTAATATGGACTTCTTAACATGAAAACATATAATCATCCAAGACCATGGCTTGTTATATCACAGTAAATCATAATTAAATGTTTAAACTTAAAAATGGGGTGAAGCCCCTTTAGAAACAGCCACTGGGGATGAAGTGGGCAAATATAGTGGATTTGCCTCTGCTCCAGAGAGCACAGTATTCAATACTACATTCTTTACACTGTTCAGTGTTTTTAGCTAAGAAGAGTCAGACATAACTGCAAGCAGTGAAAGGCTGGAACACTTCCTTGTTTGTAGACTTAAATTACCCCACTACAATTTGGTGACAAAAATGGGAAGGAAAGAAAGGAACGTCAGATAATGTCACCCCACCCCAAAAAAGGTGCGTCTTATTCTTCACATTTCACTGTGCTAATGAAACCTCAGATAGAGAAGAAATCAGTTTACACATCTCACTTAACAATGCAAAATTACTGCCCTAAATGTGAATGAAGTTAAGAATGATGATGCAATTTTGGGACAGTTTTAACTTTTAGTATATTAAGTACGGCAGTTTACAATGCAAAAAAAAAATAAAAAATTAGTTCATCAGCCTGATTAATGATCTTAATCAAAGTTACATCTTATTTTACAAATAGCTCAAAAGATTCAGTTGAAACTAATACTTTCACTGTGTGTGTGTGTGTGTGTGTGTGTGTGTGTGTGTGTGTGTGTGTGTGTGTGTGTGTGTGTGTGTGTGTGTGTGTGTGTGTGTGTATAAAATCAGATTCATCCCAGTAGACATGTCTATTTTCAGGGGTGACAGACATGCAGATTGTTGAAGCACAGAAAAACAATGCTTATCTCTGTTCATCTAGAGAAACACTGCTGCAGTAAAGGAGTTAAATATGTGGGAAGCAGGGAAACACAGGAAGTTAATGGACATCAGCCATTTTTGGCAGCTATATTAAGATCACTACCCCTGTTAAGGTCAGATTTCCCATTCAGATCCTGATCTGAACAATAAATGCAATAACACCCTGGCAGGAGCTGGGCTTAAACTCACTGAAATCCTACTCAACAACAACAAGAGACAAAAAGACATCACAGAAGCAGCTTCAGTACAACTAGAAGAAAAAAAAAATCAGACAATCACATGAAGAGGGTTTTGCTATGGATGTACTTACACAAATTAGAGAGAGAGAGTCTCAAAATATGAATCTTGCATTAAAAAATAAGAAACTTTCAAGAGATGAAAGGACTATGGCAGGAATGGCGAAGTTAAAAAAGGGCAGAAAAAGATCTGCATGACCAACCAGTTATACATGGAAATCTTGGCCCCTCTGGAATATCCAAATAATGACCAGATAATAAACAGCACCAATGCTAGTAGGACTAATGGCCAAGCTACTGTTACTATGACAGAAACATGGACGCCCCAGATCAACAGTGACTTGTAATCATACTGCAATGAGCAGGATTTTCCTGTGTACTTCCAGAGCAGCCCCTCCAGGCAAAACTCCGCATAAGAGTCAAGAAAGGAGGTCCAGGCAAGAAGATGGAATGGCCAAATCCATACAGAACACCATGCCCCAAAGGAAGCAAAGAAATCTGGGCAGTACAGCAAAGGGATGTGAGTAATACCACCCAAGAGAATGCCACCCTCCCCTAAGTGGAGGCCTCAGGGAACTTGGTCCATCAACCCAATAACCAGCATAAAATCAAAATCTGGAACAACTCTAATATTCTACTAACTGAAACTGAAACAAAAGTGAAAAGGGGCTGGCATTTATCCCCACAGCAGGAGCAACTTAGTTAACACCATTATCATCAACTTTAGGCTTTTCTGCAAGAAGCTGACCTTGAAAGTCCTTTTCATGAAAGGAGAATGAAATATGGACGTGTCAGACATTTGAGGACCAAGAAATAGGGAATGAAAAAACAGACATGAATCAAAATGGAAGAAGCCAAGTACATTTTGCCCACTTCTCCACCCATCTATATGGGTAAACAAGGAGAACTTTCACAGAATTCTGACTAAACCCTGCAACAGAAAATGTTATAACTCGTCCCAAAATGAATCGGCAGCACTAAAAAAGCTTGGCAGCGGCAAAAGGAGGAGACAAAGCAGGGGAATTTTCTTCCCTGATACGACTTACTGTTATACGACTTGACAATCCCAGAAAACTGAAGCAGGACTTTTACTAAATGGCGGATATTTATCATGTCATCCAAGCCTATAGACTGGCGAATATAGACTGGCTGTTCTTAACTCAGATAATCTACTTGAAGATGAACTACTTAATTTACAAACAGTCACCCATCCAAAAATACCCATTTATCTGGCATCCCTAAAGCACACAAAAACCTGGCTGAGCCCCCCCAAATATGATACAGTGATAGCGGGAGGGGGCTTTTCCACTGAAGCCCTATTAATTTATTTGGAACTTAAAATCAAATAAATTGCCAGAAATGCTCCATCCTACATCTTGGACACTCTGGATTTTCTGAAAAAGGTGAGAGAAATTAGGATCAAGCCAGAAGCAAGACACTACATTAGTCCCCACTGATATGGAAGCACTTCACTGGTACAAGAACTTCCACAAATCACAGGGAAATACACACAATAGGTGAGCTTTTGGATACATTACTTAAAAACACCCACTTCCATTTTAACCAGAAATGGTACAAACAACCAAGAGGAACAGCCGGGAGGGCACAAATGACCACAAGCCTGGCAAATTTAGCTTTAGCAAAGTGGGACTGCATTTTACTAACTTCTACAGCTCTGAAAAGGTAGAATTTCTGGATCTCACCACGTATGAAAAAGAAATGATTCCACGTTAAACAATGACGTTTTCAGAATACCCACACTGGTAAACCTTTTGCTACATGTGAAGAGTATGCACTTCAAAACCACACAGAAAATTTGTATAAAGTCGTAAGGCATGAGGATAGCCTATGAGTATGGTGAAAATGACATGGTTCCTACAAAACATGAATCATTTGTAAAGGAACAGTCTTAAAATGAGGTACAGTGGAAACTTGATAAAAGATGCACTGACCTCATTACAACCCTGAAACAGAACTATGACCCCCAACTCTACTTAATCTGCCATGAAGAAAACAAACAAATCCATTGAGCTCATAAAATGAAGATGACAAACAGAAACAAAAAAGAGGCATGGTTCTCACATTCTCAAAAGATTTTCTGTACCACATGTGAAAACTGGTGCATCATCCATGGTAACCAATCCATTAATAGGCTACTTGACCCTAAGCCTACTTTTATCTATCATAAAGGATAAAATATTAGGAGCTGGGTAGAAGGACATGCGCTGCCTACTATGGACACAAGAAATGGCCCCCTTTCCCTACATGCCTCCAGTATATACATGTTGTGACTTTATGTGTAAGTGAAACAGTTTTTTTGTACCATCTCAAAAAAGAGATACTCTAGTACAGAGCGAGATGAGTATAAAAGCAAGGTTGTATTTTACAGAGCCAGCTGCAGAGAATATAGAGCATTTTATAAAGACAAGACTATCAATGCCTTAAAGGTAAGAGCCACTAAACCAACCAACCAGCCAAAATATCTTAAAAATTCACTAGCCAGACATGCTCTAAGCTGCAGAAACTTTCAGAAAATTGCATTTCATGTAGTGGAGAAAATAACAACTGGCCCCACTGAAGGCAACACAGGAGCTATACTTGAGAGAAGGAACTACAGAGTTAAAGTCACCTAAACACTACTGGCACTTAGCAATGAAAACAAACGGCTCCATCAGATCTGTACTTATACTTACAAAACTGGACCATAACAGCTTTTAACAGTTAAGATGCATTTTTCTTCATAGTCCTTCACTGCATGAACAATCTATGTCTAACTTGGATACATTTACGTACTATAAGACCAGGATGAAAAAAATAGGTAAATTACCATCACGGTTTTCGAAGCGCTTTTTAGTTTACAAGTAACACTACCTTCTGAAACAGCATTTTCTCAGTCTAATCTCTAGTACGTGTGTCAGTATTAGTATTTCTAATAATATAAGCTGTAAAATTTTCTTCCACTAATTTATACAAGGATCTATTAGTGGCTTACATACACTCATCGCTTAATGTTAGTAAATCTGTTGCTTTATTTTCTTCTGTTCTCAACATCATCTTTCTCATGTGCACACAATAATTACTTAGTAGTTACCAAATGAATGTACTTAATGTCATTGCATTATTTTTTTTTTACTGATCTGATGAAGCTCCGCCTCCTTAATGGTAGACAGATGAAAGCGCTTTAGAGTTTTAAGTTTTTTATTTTATTTACTTGCATCAGTTTTAATAATGGCTATAAATAGATACCAGAGCTCTCAGCCTTCCATCTCCAGAATGTGGAACACTATCTCTCATAATGGGGAACAAATGGGCAAAATATGGAACACTTACTAATGGCTTACTAAGAACATCAACTAGAAAACTCATAAAATGGTTAAAACACATTACACTATACATATAAAATGTTCTTTTGACGAATTAATATGATTCAGTATTATTTACCATGGATATCATTTAAAAAATCCTAACTCTGAATGTATGACAAACCCTTTCAATGTGGAGCGATGAGGAACATGGACTTTTTAAGACTCAAAATGAGGAACATTCCCCATAATGAAGTATACTTGAGAGGTATGATGGATACTTTTTCCTCAAAATTATACCTTTTCCTTTTTATCACCCCAACCAGACTCTTATCTCTAAGTTTTATAATGAACTTCCCCAGCTCAGGTCAAGGGCCCCAAGGATATGGTGGCCTCCTTTCCTGAATAAGATTCATCACTTCCTATAATTTAGCTCTAGCTTCACACATTGAGATAAAGTCTCTTTTCAACAAAGATTTACACAAATGTGTTTACCCTCCTACCACAAGCATAGTTTGTGTTAGTTTTACAAGCTGCAACATCTGCACAGTTTCAGTATGTATGAATATTGGCAGTGGACCTGTCATCATATAATACCTTAGCACTATAAAAACTGTCTTTGAATTAATCTCTATTTGCCTCAGTTATTGGCAGATTACATCGTCTATCATTATATGGAACCGAGGGGAACAGGAATCAGTCATACTTAACCCTGTTCAGTCCAATATCATAGAATGCTGCAAGTTATGTTTGACCTACTGCTTGCAGAGCCCTTGTACGGCTCTTAGCACATTACTTATAAGTGATATGTCACTAGATATATTCATTCTTTTATGGAAAGTGTGGCACACATTATCTGACACACAGGATACATGGTAGATCCATCGAGTCATTGGGACAGCTAGACAGTTGTCAGCATGGTCCTGACTAGCTACAATTATGATCACAACTGCACAATACTTAACGGCTATAACTTGACTTGTTGTCATTCATTTGTTAGTACCTGTTGCCCATTTTTAATACGGCAAATGGCATCTACTTATTTCATCACAGATAAGTCGATGTATTAATAGGTAGGTGTAACCACTGACACTAGGTATATAAAATGTCTGTATCATCAGGTACTAGCTAAATAAATGGGAATACAGCATATAAGCCGTATCCTCTTAGCTACCAGTAATAGCAGCTATGCAGAACAGGGATGAAAGATGAGACCTATCCTAGTTTAGTTTGGCCAAACAGCCTACAGCATACACATCACCCCAGCTTGAGTGAACTGACAAATAACTGTGTGTTAAAGTATATATAAATAATGCATGTTATATAAAATGGAGTTAGATACTGATGAAGCTCTGTTAAGGGAGAAAATGTTCATCTCTTTAATATTTTTTCTATTATTTTTCAACATAGAAGTATTAAAACAAGTTATAAGTGCTTGATTACTCTGAAGTCTCAAATGAGATTGGCTACAGTTTGTGGTTCTTTTTTCCCTGGTTTTAAGGAAGCCCAGTCAACACATTTGATACCCAAGAGGTACCAGTTTTCCCTGTGAATTCATTTGTTTTCTTTTGTACCTTACTACAAGGATCATCACAATGGAAGTCACTAGCATTTTGGGAACAGTGAACTAAGAAAATATCAGCACAGCAGTTGCCCAGTTATGACAGCTACTTACAGACAAGTCAGACTGGACACAAAAGTATCTGGAAGTCTCAAACAAGCTAAAACACAGTTTTTGTGTGGAAACAGTGCTAAACGTTAATCCAGATGCCATATCAACTCAAAGACAAAATGGGACAAATCAGGATCATAACTTCTGCAAACAGGTCAATTAAGTAAGAAGATGAAAAGTATTGCAATGTCATGAAGCACAGGTAACAACAGCATGGTCATATGAGCATTTTTACATTCCACCTCTTTGGAAAACCATCCTCCCTACTAACAGACCGCAGACCTCTTGAAACCATCTTTAAAATCAATACGTACAAAAAATTAAAGTTAGAACGATGGTAAGTAAGGCTGGCACTAAACCAGTTCAGAAAAGGAGATGGTAATGGTGCAGACCTCTAGACATCAATCTCAAGTTTTACATCAGGGGGGATTTGATTCTCAGTTAGCAGAAACCTAGGCAAATATGACAGCAGTGTATGCATTCCGCAAAATACTCACAATTCTGGAGTTGTGGCTAACCGCCAGTCCATAGTGGCTGTAAGTGCTACACCACAGGGATCTGGGGTAAAACATAAGTAGTCTGAGGTACAACTGGCCACAGCAGAGACATCCACCTGAGGCTGAGGAAAACTGGTAGCCACCTGAGGCCGAGGCAAACTGCTAGCTTGCTGTGGTAGCAAAGGCTGTTTGCTTTTTTTTTTCTTTTTGTGACTGGAAGAAGGGACCAACTGTGGGACAGGTAGTGTGTGTTCCATGAGCAAGCCAAAAATGGTGCCTCTTTCTTGGGGGTGACAAGCAGCAATTAACAATAAGTACTTCCAGTCCACAAAAGTTACTTTTTTGACAGAAAAATGCAGTAAAAATCTCTTAAAGTAAACTATCACAGTTTCTCTATGGAAAAATGTTTTTAGTTACTTGACAGCACTTTTAAATGGATAGAAAAAACACGTGCTCTGTTTAAAGGTATATTACAGTCTTAAGAGTCTCCATTAAAACATAGTACTCCTAGCTTTAAAATAACTTTCCTGAAGAGGAATGTAATAAAACACGAACAAAATTAAGAAAATGGAAGGTTTTCCCCAAAAGAGAACTTTTCTGCCTAGCAAAGGAAAGCACAAGCCGATCATAGATCGTCAAAAGTCTCAGTAGGGCATATTCGTCAGCATCAGTAAAGCTCTGAAGGACTTTGTGCACAAGCTTGTCTTTTACTCAGCTCAAGCTGCCTGACAGTTTGGGTGCATGGAAAGTGCCCTGAATCTTTGGAAGCTGGCCAGTTGTTATGCCCTTAGCAGGCTATAACATATATAGCCAAGGCTACTAGAGCATAGACATAAATCAACGGGATGAACATCTACTATGGTCACACGTTAAATGCATTCTATGAAGATGAAGCAGTGAACAAAAATGAAGACCATCACCTAAAATGTATAATGAAATCCAGTTTTCCTACGTTAATCTGAAATGAAACAGTTCAAGTTACATTTCTTTGATTTTCCTAAATTGTAAAACATCAATCAGATCTACTAAAAACAAACAAAAAGTTGTTTTTTTAAGTGATTTCCATTACTTTTATATTCCAACTCTGTATTTGCACAACAGTGGGGAAAAACAAAAAAACCCACCACAGCATACCTTAATGATGTATAACTGCAACAGGAAAAAAACTGCACAAATGCCATTCTGTCAAACTGCACCTGCAGGAACTGAAATAAGTGAGACAAAACAGGCAAACACCTCTTTAGCACCCACTTATGAACCATTATGAACAGGCATACGATGACAAATCACTGCTTTCTTCTGAATTCCTTTTTACAGTGGTCTCACTGTATACAGACCATCCTACTGTGAAGAAGGCTGATTTAAAAACTCCCAATGCAGTAGACTGATATTTTGCCCAAGAAGCCAATCAAAAGCTGGGACATTTTGTATTGCCTTTTTCCCCCTTTGTCTGTCATTCATCAGCCCCATTTCAGTAAATCTGGATATTTTTTCCACCATCACTAGGGTGAGGGTCAACCAGGAGCAGCCATCATTCTGACAGCCATCAGGCATGTTTCAGGATTTTCTTGCAGATCAGTCTCCTGCACACATCCTGAAAAGCAATGTGTGTCATAGACTGGAGGGCATCTGGTCAATTCTGCATGGGTCACTCTCTCTCTAACAGCCTTACTCATCACTCTGAAAAATGAATGGTGGTTTCCTGGTGTCCACCAGAGAAACTGCACTGACTCAGTGTTTCCCTGAATGTGCGGAACTCTCCTCAACTCACTGGAAGGGGCAAGCAGACAGTACAGTTGTGTACCTACCATAAATGTAGATGTTCGAGTGTATTCACTGTTGCAGTCATTACAACTGGGTTATCCTGCTGGCAGGCTACCCGCAGTTGGCCTGAGTTTCAAAGTCTAGGTCCGGCGTCAGTTGCTGTTGCCTCCTTCCTGACATCAGTGCGCCAGGGGTATAAAATATGCAGCTGACGCCATTTTCTTCAGTTTTTCTTGCCTCAAATGTCAGGTGCCCCTAAAATGGTAGGCTCACAAATGCTAAAAAGCATGCATAACCAAAAAACAACTTTTCCTTTATCTACAAGCAAATACACCACATAGGTTGTATAGAATAGAGAAGTACAGATGAGCCCCAGCAAGGAAAAGGGGGATGGAGGGAGGGTAACCTGGACTGTAACAGTGAATACCCTCGAACATCTACATTTATGGTAGGTACATAACTGTACAATGTTCATCGTGTTTCACTGTTGCAGTCATTACACTTGGGTTAAATCCCAAAGCTATGGTTGGGAGGCTGGTGCTAAATAGGATTAGGAGAGGCTATCAGGCCCTGCAGAACTGCAGTGGCAAAGCCTGCCCTGGATTTAGAATAGAGAGGTAAGTGATAGTGCTTTGTAAAAGTATGCACTGAACTCCAAGTTGCAGCCTCTAAGATGTCTTTGGTTGGTACTCCTCTGAGGAAGGCTGCTGAAGTGGCTGCTGCTCTGGTGGAATGTGGCCTAATGCCCTTAGGCACTGATTTGCCATGCTGTGAATAGCAGAAACGAATGCAGTGTCCTATCCACTTTGAAATAGTCTGCTTTGAGATAGGCTTTCCTTGTGATCCTGCAGCATATGCTACTAGAAGTTGTTCAGTCTTTCTGAAAGCTTTGGTTCTGTCCAAGTAGAAGCGTAACTGTCTGTGAATGTCCAAAGAATGCAGAAGTCTCTCACCCTTATTCTGTGGGTTTGGGTAAAAGGTAGGCAAGTGAATTGTTTGGTTAAGGGCCACACTGGTCACTACCTTAGGCATATATGTAGCGTTTGTCCTCAGAGACACCCTGTCAGGATGGAAAATGATAAAAGGTTCCACAGCCATTAGTGCCTGTAACTCTGAGACTTGTCTCGCGGAGGTTATTGCTAGGTGCAGAGCTGTTTTCCAGGATAAGAATTTTATATCAGCTACAGAGGCTGGCTCAAAAGGAGGCAGTGTAAGTTTTTCCAAGACATAGTTGAGGTCCCATGTAGGTATTGGTGCTCTCCTTGGGGGTCTTATGTTTTTGAGCCCTCTGAGGTACTGCCTTAGTAATGGATGAAAAAAAAATAGGTGGTTCTGTATTGTAATGAGCTGAAATGGCAGAGGCATGAATTTTAATGGATGAAAAGGAAACGCCTTTATCCAGCATCTCAGTTAAGTATTGCCAAATCCGAGGAATATTTGGAACAATCTTGTCAATACCTTGTGCTTGGTTCCAGGCACAGAATCTCTTCCATTTTTCTGCATAAGATTTTCTGGTGCTAGGCCTCCTGGCCTCCAAAATAACATCCATAACTCCTTTAGAAAGAGGTGTGTCTTGAATGGCTACATTATCCGCCATTCTGCCAGGTTTAGGGTCCTGAGCTGGCTGTGCAGTATCTGACTGTCTTGTTGAGTTAATAAGTGAGGAATTTGAGGTAGTGTCCAAGCTGGGCATTGGGACAAGCTCTTTAGGATTGGGGGCCAGTCTGGGGCAATCAGAATCATTTTTGGCTTCTCTTGTCTGACTTTGAGGAGTTCCCTTGGGAGGAGAGGCAGAGGAGGAAAAGCATATACTGTTAGGTTTTTCCAGCTGGAAGATAGAGCATCCACTTTCCATGCTTGTTTGTGATAAGTCCTTGTGCAGAATCTTTGCAGTTGGCAATTGTGAGGACAGGCAAATAGGTCTATGTCTGGGCATCCCCAGTTCCTTGTTCTTCAGACTTGTGGATCCAATTTCTACTCGTAGGGATCCATTAGGTTTCTTCTTAGTTCGTCTGCCAGAGTATTTATCCTTCCTGGCAGGAATTGTACTTGCAGATGTACTTGGTAAGTCAATGCTGTGTCCCACAAGTTCATGGCTAGTCTGCAGAGGGGTAGGAATGTGTGCCCCCTTGCTTGTTTATGTACCACATGACTGTGGTATCGTCTGCCTTTATCAGTAGTTGTCCTGGATGAAGTAGATCCTTGAAGGCTGTCAGGACATTTTGAACTGCTAGCATCTCTTTTTGATTGATATGTAGATGCATTTGATTTGCGGACCATGTGCCCTGAATACATCTTCCTGCCATATGGGCCCCCCAGGCATAATCTGATGCATCTGTTGTCAATGTCTGCCTGAATGTAGGTAAAGTGAATGGCTGTCCCGTGTTGTGGTGACAGGCTTTTGCTCACCATCAAAACTCCTGTTGCAGGCAGGGAATGAGGGTCATTATTGTTTCCAGGCTGTGGCAATGTTGGGTCCAAACACTTTTTAGATACCATTGAAGTTTCCTCATATGCAGTCTTGCATATGGAATTAGCAGAATGCAGGATGCCATGAAGCCCAAAGGCTGCAGAATTTTTCTTGCAGATAACTGGGTCTCTGTTGCCAACATTTTGAAATAAGTAGTCAGCTGTCTGTGTTTGTCTGGCGTGAGATAAGCCATCTGGGCAGTTATATTTAAGCTTGCACCCAGGAATATTATCTCTTGAGAGGGTACGAGTTTTGATTTATTTTCGTTACTGTGTACACTAGGCCTGCTAGCAATGTTTTTACAAATGCCAGATGCTGTAGTAGAGTGTCCTTGTTCTCTGCTTGAATAAGACAGTCGTCCAAGTAAGGATATATTTGAATTTCCCTTTTCTGCAAAAGGCAATTACTGGTGCCAGGCACTTTGTGAAGACCCTGGGCGCAGTAGATAAGCCAAAGGGCAGTGCAGAGAATTGGTAATGCATTGAGCCAGCTATAAATCTGAGGTATCTTCTGCATGATTGTCGGACTGGGACATGCAGGTATGCCTCTTTCAGGTCTAAAGTCACAAGCCAAGCCTTCTTGCCCAGCATGGGCAGAAGATGCTGCAGAGTTAACATTTTGAATTTTGGAATGTCCAGGAATGTGTTCAGGATAGACAGGTCCAGTATTGGTCTCCAGGTTTTGTCCTTTCTGGGCACTAAGAATAGCCTTGAGTAAAATCCTTGTCACTGCTCGTGCTGTGGTACTTGCTGAATGGCCCTCATGTCCATGAGGGATGAAACTTGTTTTTGTGCCTCTGCCCATTGATTGCGTGGCAGGTCTGGCATGTCGTTTGGCCTTGGCAGGGTGTGAAAATGGAACCTGTAGCCCTGGGATACAATACTTAAGACCCATTTGCCCTGAGTGATCATATGCCAATTGTGAGCAAAAAATGCTAGTTTCCCCCCAAAGGAGCTGCCAGAAGATAAGTGCTTGGTGCTGGCAGAGGAAAGTCATTGAGACCGCTTTTGGAGGTTGAAGCACCCCATTGTTTAGACCAGTATGAGCCTTGGGGCTGTGATCTGCCTCTGGGGCGTCTGTATCTACCTCTTTGTGGCCTGTCTGACACTGGAAAGGACCAATTCTTTGCAGGCCAGTTCCTGCTAAATCTGGGAGGCTGTACCTATAAGAAATCCTTGACTGTTTGCACAGATTTAGCTTTGTCCTCCATTTTCTTCAAAACCTCTTCTGCTTTAACACCAAACAAGGTATCATGTTGTAATGAAGCATCTAATAATTTTGCTTTAACATGATCTGGCAGATTCTGTTCTTTTAACCAAGCATGTCTCCTAATGACAGAACCTGTAACAGCGGCCCTGCAGGAGGCCTCTAGAGAATCAAAACCACATTACAAAGTATGCTTTCCCACTTGTTCAGCTGCATGCAATAAATCCTGCATTTCTTTGTTTTCTGCACATTCTGAATTTGTCAACATTTTTTGTTTAAGCAGTGACATTAGATATTGCTGATATTTAAGCATATGAAATTGACAATTTAAAGCTCTTACAGCCAAGGTAGTAGAAGTATAAATCTTTTTCCCCCCATCTGTCCTTGGCCCTTGAATCCCTGTCAGAGGGTATAGGGTTTTTTGCAGTGGACGCCTTGACCCCTTTGGGACCCTGAGAGATTGTTTCTGGGTCTGCAGCAGGGTTTTTATAAAGAAATTTATGTGAATCAGGAACCCTGTAGTATCTGTCTGGCTTAACAGGAGCTGGTGGCAAACAGTCAGGAGACAGTCCGGACTCTGAAAATACATCATCTACCATGTCTAAAACAGGAGGAATAGCAAGGGGCTTGTGCTGAGGTAATAAAAGGAAATCTCTGAGCCTTTTCTTGGATTCTGAGTAATCTTGGCTCTCCCAATGGAAATGCTCCCTCATAGTATGCAGGGATTCCCCAAAAGAATAATCCTCAGGAGGAGAGGCTGAAGGAATAGATTCCTCAGCAACAGAATCCTCATAGGGAGGAAGAGAATATTCCTGGTCAGAAGAGGAATCTGAGGAAATGGAAACCTGATCTGAAGATGCATATTCTATCTCTTGCCTAGGCCTCTTATCATGAGGGGTATGAGAACCCCTGATCAAAGTAATTAGGTCTTCGGCCATTTTAAGCATCTGTTTTTTAGGCATGGAGGCCTGTCCAGAAGAAAGCTGTACTTGTTTCTTTGTCTTTAGATCTGCTTTAGTCTTTGCCTTTGAAGCTGAAGCTGGTTTTACATATAACTGTGTAGGCCTGAAAACACCCTCAGAAGCCAATGCCTGCTCAGCAGCTCTGGACCCATCTGAGGGAATAGTTTCAGAGTGTCCAATACCTTGAGTTTCCAGCGGCCTAGTTGGCTCCACGTGAGAGTCGGAAGCGGCCTGTGGCTCTGAGGCAGTGGGCGTCAGGGGCTGTAAAACCGCCTCACTGAGAACCGGTGAACCGGTGACAGGCCTAGCGGAAGCCTCGTCGTCAGTTTTGGACCTCGGATGTCCTTTTCTTTGCGCTTTTTATAAACTCCAGTAGTCGGTTGCTCCGACAGTATTATATAGTTAAATCTTCTGCCAAAATAATGAAATGCAAAATCGTACCGATGCTTAACAGTGCATTGGTTAAATCTAGCACAAAACCGACAACTAGCAATGCTGTGGTCAGGGCCTAGGCAAGGAATACAGTAAGAATGAAAATCTTTATAAGGTATTTGCTTCCCACAAGAAATACAATTATTAACTTTTTCTGACATCGGTCTGGAGCAAGAAAAACGTTTCCCCAATGGGGTACTTAGCTTTAATGAAGACTTCGGATCTGAAATTTGAATTTGAAAATCTCAGGAGTCGGCCGACTGGCACTTGCGAACTGCTTTTGCTTCGGGCACCGCGCGGCAAGAAAGACTGAAGAAAATGGCATCAGCTGCATCTTTTATACCCCTGGCGCACTGACGTCAGGGAGTAGGCAACAGCAACCGACGCCAGACCTAGACTTTGGAACTCAAGCCAACTGCGGGTAGCCTGCCAGCAGGATAACCCAATTGTAATGACTGCAACAGTGAAACACGATGAACATCAGGCCTCTTTACTGTTCCCCTCCCTGGCTCCACCATTGCCAAAGTCATTAATCAAAGCACGGTCAGCTGGATCACTATCAGAGGTCTATCTGTCTTTTCCATTGAGCAAACCTCAGAAATTGGGACATTTCATGCAAAATAATGCTGCCTTAAAAATTAATTTACAAAATAATGCTGCCTTAAAAATTAATTTACATACCATGGATTATATGGCATACACCCCTCTACATATCATGGATTATATGGCATACACCCCTCTACATACCATGCATTATATGGCATACACCCCTCTACATACCATGGATTGTATGGCATACACCCCTCTACATACCATGGATTATATGGCATACACCCCTCTACATGCCATGGATTATATGGCATACACCCCTCTACATACCATGGATTATATGGCATACACCCCTCTACACACCATGGATTATATGGCATACACCCCTCTACATACCATGGATTATATGGCATACACCCCTCTACATACCATGGATTATATGGCATACACCTCTCTACATGCCATGGATTATATGGCATATACCCCTCTACATGCCATGGAGTATATGGCATACATCCCTCTACATACCATGGACTATATGGCATACACCCCTCTACATACAATGGATTATATGGCATACACCCCTCTACATAATTAGAAAAAGGAATGTTTAGTGAAAAGCAAGATGGGAAAGGAGGCCTGGTGTATGAACTGAGAAAGAGACTCTTATTACAGATAGGAAAAACAAGTTAGGCACTGTTTCTCATAGAAAAAGAAGGACATATACCTGTTTTTCTACTGACCCCCTTGCATAATTAATTTAATTCTATAAAACAGATGCAGGGAGCATATAGCTATATATATGAGTAGGACATACTGTCTATATGTTAAGGATTGTGGACCACAGATGAAGAGTTCATTTTACCACATTAGGATATCTACATCTGTATAAACACAACAACATAGCTAGATTTCTTTACACAGCATCTCCACAAATGCTTGAACACTGTTTTGACTGCAGTTGCGTCAGCAGTATTTTATGCTTAAGAAGTGATTTCTCTTTTCCTGATGTTGTCTCGCCATCAAGTTAGTACATATAGGTATGTTGGCAAGGAGGGAAATCTATTTTGTTGAGTCTCCAAAAGCACTCCACAGATTTTTAGGTAGTTGTAGCAGGTAGTATATGCTTGCCAGCAGTCTAATTTTCAGCTTTCATAGTGGACCCTTACCACACATCAGGTTTGTGCTGCTGATTGTGTGTGTTACTTTTACATAATTTTATAAATGTATGGTGCAAAAATGGAGGTCTTTGCTATGCAACTACTGTGTTTGCTTGGTCTGCTGCACCTCATCCTTGTGAATGGAAAACATGAAGATGTATACTGCGTGTGTGTGTGTGTGTGTGTGTGTACTGCTCTATGAAATTTGGAGTCTTGCAGAAATCTGAACCAGACAGTAAAAAGCAGATCTTCAGTGAAGCAGTGACAGAACTGAAGAGCATTTTGCCAATCACAGTTTATCAAGGAAGCTTACGACATAAAAAGGAGTGCTTGGCCAGTTGTTAAAAAAGGGCTGTTTTGGTAAAAACCAGGCCCACAGCCATTTCTGTACTGGAATTATTTTCTTTTTCTGAACTACAGAAATGTTTGAGCTCTATACTGATAGCAGGGATGTTTATGTGGTGTGGCTCACCACACAGGGAACTGGGGGATTTGCCTCTACCTGAAAGTGAGGTATTTGGTAAGTACCCTTTGACAACTGGATCCCTATCAGTTGATCGAAGTTTCAAAACTTCGAAGACCATATGGCTGAGACCATATGTTCGAAGTTTTGAAACTTTGAAATGAAAATAAAAAAGATTAAACTAAAATAAAACAACTTTCCTGTAAGTTTTTGCAGGGGGGCATGACCCCCTGCACCCCCACACTCCCTGCTACTTAAATATACCAACTCTAAGATCACACTACAGTGAGGAAAATTGCAAATCCCGTGTTCCGCTCTGTATGGCGATCTCAATACAAAGTGTTCGAAGTTTCAAAACTTCGAACAGATGTTCTTGGCCATATGGTCTTCGAAGTTTTGAAACTTCAATCAACTGACAGGAATCCTTGACAAATACACTACTTTAGACAGCCAATTTCCAAGACTGCTACAACTCGCTGAATTTTTTTTTTCATTTTTGCAAGTATCTATGTATGAAACAACTGTTTTGCTATATTTTTGAAAACCATGACAGTACACAAAAGCAAGTTTAGAAGTTATGGACAAATACTGTCAAGACATTAGCAAACGTTATTTTCACAATGAAAGCACACAGTTATTTACTGACAGTCCACTGAACTGATGATAATTTTACCACATTTCAGTGATGTGATTTGAGATTACTCAGAAACACAATCTTGGATGCAGAGAACTGTACACAGAAACAGCACATATTTCTGTTTGAAAGATTTATCTGTGACATTCCCTACTCTGGGCCAGTACTCAAGGCGCCTCAATCCTCACCAATGACATCAGTTAGAGACAGCTACTAGAAGCAAAAATGAATACACAAAGTACTTTCAGATGCAGCTCTCTGTACCAAACACAATTTCCCTTAAGAGCACACAGGAAGCACACTCCAGACCTGGGAATGGAGACTCTGGGCCAGATTCAGGAAGCCTCCGTGTAAGAGTTATAACTCTTACACGGAGGCTGCAGTTAAACTGTGTGATGTCAGCATGTCATGCATATGCATGAGGTGCATGAGGCATGCTGAATCACACTAGTAACTCTTACACGGTCCGTGTAAGAGAGTAGGGGGCGTGTCTGTAGGCTAAGCTCTGCAAGTGGACACGCCCCCGGAAGACTAGAATGGCTGAAAGTAAACAGCCACGAGAAAGGCCATGAAAATGTGAATAAACACACTATACAACACATGCCCCGACTGGCCATCAGTGTATAAAGTGAAGAGATGTCATAAAAGTAAATTAAAACCTTTTTTTTTTTTGTTAAACCCCGTAAATGTTTGCTACTGTGTGCGCGGGTGTGCTACTAGCGCAATCACAGTTAGCAGTCAGTGGAAAAGGATATAAGAACTAAATATGCAAAGTAAGCCAAGAAATAATAGCTTAGCGGTAGAGTAGCCGCCCTAAGAGTAGGCAGGCAGGGTTCGAGCCCCTACAACAACCTTTTTTTTTTTGTAAATAAGCACTAAAAAGCCCCCTGACAGTATTGTACAAATGTAAATGTATTCCCTTTTGTAAAATGGAATGAAATAGAGCATTTTGAAGTAACATAAGAAGAAAAATAGTCAGAAATGTACTGATAGCTAAGCTGCCGTGAGACAGAGTGCCCGTAGCTGAGTAGTGTTTAAAAAGCTGCAAACTGCGTGCCTGTTGCCAAGCAGCAGGTAAACAGGCTGAAACTGTGTGCAATTAGCTGAACATGTGTGTCACTTGCCAATTAAGATTTATCCCAGCGCACACCGTTTGCGCGCCGCTCCCACAGGCTAACTGCCAGTGCGCATGCGTTACCTCCGCGCAAACGAGCGCAGAACAGGTTTAAAGTGCTTAAAAGTGCTTTTGGCATGTTTGATTGACAGGTCCTCAACTCATTTCTGTCAGGAAAAGCAAAAATCAGTTGCCAGATTCAAACCCAGGATACCATGCACTACAGACAAGGAACTAAACCACCAAGCCATGACAGCAATACCTAGAAATGCAGAAATAGCATATATATGGGATAAAACCCAGAATGGAGCATGAGAAAGCATTTTCAGTGAAGTAGATACAATTCCAAAACGGCCAATCAGAGAAATGTGCGGGAAAAGCGGCATATATAAGCCCCATAGGCGGGAATACACAGCATAACTGATTGTAGAACAGACTTGCAGTCAGCATGAGTGGAGTAGGTGAGGGACGTTGCTTTCGAGCACAGCGTTGGGGCGTTGAGGAGTCCAGATACATGGTCTGGCTCCTTGTCCATAATCACGAGGCCCAACTCATGCAGGGCCAGGTCTCATGGGGAGTATATAGGGCAGAGGCGTGGGACCAGTTGGCTCGTGATCTGACCAGTGCTACTGGCATTCCACGCACTGGTGAGCAGGTCCGTCACCACCATGCGGACCTGAAGAGACGCAAGCAGGACCAATTGAACCGTTGGATCCAGGAGGCCCGGCAAATGCCCAACGCCCACTACTGAGTAAGTCACATTTTACCCATGTATGTAAGGATTTCAACCAGCTGATACCATGGAGATGTGTAGTCCAATATTATTCCCTTTGTATTACAGCTGCAGGTGTCCGCTCTGCGAATCGTGAGATGCACGCCAGAAGGCTGGTGCGGCTGCGCCACCATGCAGGTTAGTAACCCCACCCAGTACTTGTAAATAAATATTATTATGTACCATGTATCAGAACAGTGCAGTGTATTGATTAAAAGTAATATAATGTGCAAGCAGGATTTGAAAGTCTGCAGGTATGGCTGCAACAAGTTCATCAGTATGCAAGTGTAACTGGAAATATAATTGATAGAATTAAACAGTGCTGTAATACAGATGTCCCATCATTAATTAAATATACTGTAACCTGCAGTAGTCTCAAGAGTACAGCTTCAGAATCTGAGGTAGTCACATGTGAGATATATCCCCTGTTCAAATGCTGAATCATGACAGAAGTGAGGCTGTTGGAAAGTGTTTGAATCACCACAGGTCTAATATGTGAACAAAGCCTAGAAGTACCAACCTGAACTGTGAAGTTGCAGAATGTGTGAGAGTGACAGAAAGGCTCATGTATGAATAAATAAAGTAGTAATAACCCCTGAATATATAAGCCTCAGTGTGTTTTTACAGAACTAAATGCATGTGGGAAGTACAAATTAACATCCCAAACTGATTTCAGTGTGTCTGAATCTGAATGTCTAGCTCAAAATCTGTATATGGTGATAACAGTAAACAATTTGCAGATAGAATGAATGATTATCTGACAGACTAAACAGCCATAGTTGTCCCCTGTCCTGTCATCAAAGTGTAGCAGGATGATGTATCTGATCAAATTCAAAATAAGTAGGATAGTGATGTATGTGTAACAGGTGTAGCATGACAGTCAAATAAAGATTATTTTGAAACATCAGCCTCAACTTAATTGTGTACCTATGATAAATGTGAATCAATGTGTAACATATGAATGTGTCATCACTTTCTATCCCCACCCAACCCTATAATTCCATATAACAACATCCACTAAATAATGGTATGTGAACATTTCATTAATCATGGACATTTGTCCGTTTCAAACATATATGCATGTCTGTTCGTGCATGTGCCCTGTTCATACCTGCAAATCTGATGGCCTGTTGCCATTAATCAACCCTGCATGTCGTTTGACTGTGTTTTGCTGTTCAAATAATGCATGTGATATTGATATGCCCCTTGTTCAATGGTGTTCATATCTGGGTGTTTGTTTGATGGGAATACCAATGCATGCTGTTACAACTAATCTGAATGGAATAAAATGCCACTAACCCAAACTAACATAACTACTCACAAACCTAGAACGCTTGGGAAGGCAGGTCCCAGCGGACCCACCTCTCCCACCTCAGCTGGCGACTGCACCTGGCACTAGTGCCCAGGCCGGACCCCCCTCCGGTGGCCCTGTGCCACCTTCGGGTGGAAGCGCTGCAGGGGATGGGGCCCGTCCCCCCTCTGCAAGTGTGGCCGGAGGGGTTCGTCCACTCACCCTCCACGGTGTCCGGTCTGTGGTGCGTAGGGAGATCCAAGACACTGTTCTTGGACCCCTACGCCAGCTTGAGGCTCGTGTGGCACAGCTAACGGCCCCGGCCGTTGCCCCGCCTACAGAGCCCCCAGCACAGCCCCGTCCTGGGCTGTGAAGGAACAGTGGCAACTGCCTATGGGTGGGGATATCAGTTCCACTGTTGCCATCTGTGGGCTCGTGCATCTCGGATATCCCAACCTCCGTCCCCGTCAATTGTGTAACCCCCACGTGTGTCATACACCGTCCCTGTATGCGTCTTGTCTGTCTTGTCTGTTAACCTACCCAACCTACCTCCCCAGCTTTACCGACTTCCTTCACCTATCATACCACTCTCACCTGTAAAAAAAAAAAAGGGCACTCTGTCCCACAAAAAATTACGCCCCATACATAGCTGTCCATGTCGCACACATGTCCGCTGGACATCTAAACTGTTAATTACAATTGGCTGTACAACAAATATTAATGTTGTCCTGACACCTCTCTCAGAGGTGGAAGGTTTCAAATGTCTCACCAAAATACATAGAAATATACAGCTGTTGCTGCAAAAGACATGGGCATCTATGGGCCTTACCTACACCCTTCCTGCAAATCCCACGCTTCTTTCCCTACTGTCTTACCCTCTTTGTGACCCCTTTTCACCACTTTCCTGTCACCCCTTTTTCTTTTCTTTCAAAGAAAATAGCGCGGGTGTGCGCTTGTGTTAGCGGAGCTCACCGCCAGTGCGCATGCGTGAGCTCCGCGCAAACGAGCGCAGACCTGGTTTAAAGTGCTTAAAAGTGCCTTTATGGCACTTTGATTGACAGGTCCTGTACACAGTTGGAAAGTTTGCTAAGAAAAATAAATTCCCACTGTCAGTCTCGAACCCAGGACCTTGGTAACATTAGTCTGTATGACCTACCACTAAGCCATGCCTGCTTTACAAGAACACACTGCTAAAATAAATATAACATGTAATAGTAGGAATCAGTATAAAGGCAATATAGGAGATGTACTATCCAAAGCATGTCAGGTAGAGTTGTAATGGCCAAATTACTGGATTCCCATACTAGTTCAGTGTGAACAGAAACAGCACTGCTACCTCTTAGCTTGTACATAATAATGTAAGGTAATGTACATATGTGAAGGTATGTATATCTACACATACATATATATAAATATATATTAATACATATGAAATATAATCGTAGGTCTCAGTAGCCATACACACTCACTACAGGAAAAAGTTAACATAATTGCTGCAACCTGAATCTGTAACACAGCCTGACCCCTGTGTGACCTACTTACCCTTCTAACTGCTTACAGGTGGCCTCAGCACTTTGATTGACAGGTCCTGTACTCAGTTGGAAAGTTTGCAAAGTAAAAATTTCCCACTGTCAGTCTCATGACCAGGACCTAGGTAACATTAGTCTGTTTGACATACCACTAAGCCATGCCTGCTTTGGAAGAACACACTGCTAAAATAAATATAACATGTAATAGTAGGAATCAGTATAAAGGCAATATAGGAGATGTACTATCCAAAGCATGTTTGGTAGAGTTTTAATGGCCAAATTACTGGATTCCCATACTAGTTCAGTGTGAGCAGAAACAGCCCTGCTACCTGTTAGCTTGTACATAATAATGTAAGGTAATGTACATATGTGAAGGTATGTATATCTACACATACATATATATAAATATATATTAATACATATGAAATATAGTTGTAGGTCTCAGTAGCCATACACACTCACTACAGGAAACAGTGAAGATATATGCAGCAACCAGAATCTGCAACACAGCCTGGCTCCTGTGAGACCTACTAAGCCCTTTAACTGCTTAAAGGTGCCTCCAGCACTGTGATTGATAGGCCCTATACTCAACTCAAAAGCAGAATATGAGCATACTAGTAGGCCCTACCACAAGACCATTGTAACACTAGTCTGTATGACCTACCACTAAGCCATGACTCTCATACAGGAATATAGTGCTAAATAAGTGGAACATGTAATAGTAGGAATGAAGATAAAGGCAATATAGTATGTCTACTACCCAAAGCATGTCAGGCAGACTTTTATAGTCCCAATTACTGGATTCCCATACTAGAGTAGTGTTAACGGAAACAGCCCTGCTAATTGTTAGCTTGTACCCAATAATGTCAGCTAATGTACATATATGAAAGTATGTATATGTACACATATATATATATATATATATATTTATATAGCAATACATATGACATATAGTTGTAGGTGTCAGTATGCATACACACTCACTACAGGGAACAGGCAAGATAAATGCAGCAACCTGAATCTACAACACAGCATGAAGCATGGGAGATGTACTAACCTTCACACTCACAGAACACTGTCAACAGCATACCAGCATGGTCCACGCCCTACAATCTGAAAGGGCAACGCCTATCTCACATACCCTTTTATAGCAGTGTCCTGAAATCACAGTGAGACATGCAATCAGTACACACCCAGCTGCTTGCAATTAGCAAATGCTGCCTTACAATTGGTGCAGAGGCCATCACATGGACCTATGCAGATACCTACAAAAGTATTCAGTACCCACACTCCACTCATGCAATACAGTCATTGCACAAACCTAATGAGAAAGAGAGACAGAGAGAGACAGAGAGAGAAGACAAAATATACAGACAGCCAGCAGCAAAACAGCAGCAGCAGCAGCAACAGCAGCAAAATTCAAGGAGCACGAGTGACACACCAAAAGCTGCCACAAACACAGGTAATGCAAAGTAGCAGGTTAATCCTGTGTATACTGTGACACCTTCAAATGTATCATAGTTCACTATCTATAGGTATGTCCATGAGATAGGTTGTGTGTAGATAGTCATGAAATATAAACATATGTAATATTGTTGTACATGTGGGCCATAACTAACACTTCCATAGCTTAGAACACAAGGCCAGTTGTGCATATGATGCAGTAGTTCCCAGGGTCAGTAGAGGTTCCTCCTCATTGGTGTGGGACCACTGTGTATGTATGGCACTGTTCAGGTACATATCCTGTAGTATGGCCAGGGATTAATATCAGTCTGTCATGTGGTGCTATGTCCTCCAGGGGTGAATGTAGCACACATCCAGGGATACCATTTCGTAACAGTGATGATATGTGTTCTGCAATGATGAGGGTGGCTCTCACCTGGACATGTGAGAGGATAGGGAGGTTACAGTCATCTGGGATAACTAATAACACGTGTGTAGGACAATGGGGGGGGGTACCTGCACCTAAACTGTCTGCAACATTGTTGGCAATATCTGTGCATTTGGTGAATGTGAAGCATCTTAACACTGCAGACAACAGATGCCTTCCCGTCATGTGAATCTGCCCTGTGCTGCAGTAGCCTCCTACTATTGTTATACAATATGCCTGTATCTGTAGTCCACTGGACAGGATTAATAAGTGGTGTGCAGTTGTTCTGGGTTAGATAACTGTGTGCACAGTACATGCAGTATGTGGGATGTCTGTGGTAAGCATATGCAAAGGTGCTGGCGGTGTGTGTTGTGGCTTCCACTGGCCCAGTGGGCTGCATGGATAGCATCACTGTCATAACTACTGAATAACTGTGTAATAACATGCATACATAGCAAGGTAGTGTATTGTGCTTGTGGTGTTGTTCAGATATGTATATCCAGGCTGAGTAATGTGTGTCCACATCACAGGGTTGGATGGCAGCACACATCCAGTATGTATGGATGAACACCCAGAATGTGTCACACGTGTCACCTGTGCAGACGTATCTGGCCATTACCTGTGCATCCCCACAACACACACACATGCAACATATGGCAGAAGTACTATAGCAGTACACACATGTTCATAGGTTCATACTAGGCTATCTGCCCGAGGGCATTTACAAGCCTAGCCCATCGTTTTGTGGCTTATGCCACCCCTTTAGTATGGGGAACCATACCCATTATTTTGCTGTGCCTCTGTCGAGCAGTGACACTGAGGTAATCCCTGGGGTATATCTGCGATCTCCCATCCATTGGTCAAGATTTCTCTTGAACAAGGCCAGCGAGGTGCTCTGCCTCACATATACCGTGATTTTGTTCCACAGCATAGGGAGTCTTTGGGTGATGAATCTATCCCTCCAGCATGTCCTATTAATAGCCGTGTCGAGGTTTAAGTCTCCTGCCCTTGTGGCTCTGATGGATCTAGATTTTTTTAGGTGAAGCATATTCATCAAATCTGGGTTTGACATGGCCTTGTATGTTGGGCAAAGGTCACCTCTGAGCAAGCGGTAAGCGACTGAATAGAACATACATGGACATGCTGGAGATGCTGGAGGGGCAAATTCCTAACTGAGAGGCTCCCTTTACTCTGTAATGAGCTCGAACAGTTGAGAATGAACAGTTCATAGGTTCATACTAGGCTATTTGCCCTAGGGCATTGGTAAGCCTAGTAGAATGTGTTTGTCTTTTGCCACCCAATCACAAGTTATGCTGCTATGCCCTTGTCCGACTTTAGTATACTATGCCTCTGTCTAACAGTGACATAGAAGTGATACCTGGGGTACAACTATGATCTCCATCCACTCATCCAGATTCCTATGGAAGAGAGTCAATGAGGGACTCTGCCTAACCAGTAGTGTGAGCTCATTACAGAGTGAAGGGAGCCTCTTGGTTAGGAATATGCCCCTCCAGCATGTCCATGTATGTCAGTGCTGAGGTCCAGCTCTCCTGAGCATGTGGCTGTATGGGACTCTGATTGCCTGAGGTACATCACGTTCATTACTGCTAGGTAGGACATGGCTGTATATGGCATGCACAGATTGCCCCTGAACAGGCAGTATGCCACTGAGTCCAGCTGGATTCACTTTACCTGGGCAGCATATGACATCTGTGTGAGCCATTGCATCCCCTTGATGATGTACTGTTGTCCTGTACCAGTTGCTGTAGGTGTCTGGTTAGGTACATCCCAAAAGGTGCATTGTATGCAATTATAGGCCTGATGATGGATGAGTACAGAGGCACAATGACCTCCCCTGCCATACATGTGAATCAGTCATGATTAGCTGGGCTATATAACATGTCTGTCAATCCACGTTGGCCATGTGGTAGACAAATGACAGACCGCTACCATGTTTCTTCCCCAGGTCCCCAACTACGTCTACTGTACTCAATGGCCTAACACCTATGTTGTACTGTGCCACCAATGTGGAGGCGTGGGAATCTGCATTGAATACTGATACTCCCCCTCCCTTGTTCAAGTGTCGTGGCCGACAAGAATGGTAACAGCTATAACGTGGTAGTACTGGTGTGCTCCTGTGAAACCTGAAACAGGTTCATGTTACTGCACAGATATCGATGTCCAGAATGCTAGGTAGGGTTTTGGGTGCGTGCATCCTTGGGTCTAGACCTCCAGTGTTGAGTAGCATCACTCTTACTTCCTCATCCTTTGTGATACAAATGGATGTGGGTTTGCCTTATGAGCCTTGCCTAATACAGGCACTATGGGTGTAGCAGGAGGCTCCGCCAAATGTCAATAGGACTGTGGTGACAGGTGCAAGCTGTCCCTAGCAAAGCATACCACCCCAAGATGGCAGGCATTGGCACACCTGTGAATGACACCAGTATGTCAGTCAATTGTTGGAAGGGATCATCGTGCCTTGATATTGTGGCATTGTTCTAGGTGAGGGTAGGATGCTACTCAAGGTCAGGGTCAAACTGTCCCGGGCTACGTGCTCAGAGAGCTCTGTAATGTCTCATGTCATGTAGTCCAGGGAGGAATGTGTCAGGCCATTCACAGCAGCATGGACATTGACTGAGTCATACCTGTACCTGCCTTGGGGTTACCTGACTGTTTGTGTTATGTGGCAGGTCATAGTGCCTGACAGGCTGCACACCGTGACCCTCACCTCGTTAAGCCTGGTGAACGTGATGTGAGTGTGCCTGATGATAGAGGCACCTAGTACAGGTGTATGAGGTGTGTTGTTAACTGTTAATGGCTGTGAGTGTTCAGCACATTGGCTTTGTGTGATATGTGTTGCACATGTTCGTTTATGTGGTAGTGGTTGCCTGGATGTCTGCATAGGAGGTCTCTGCTGCATAGGCAGAGCTGTGGTCTGAGCCTACAAGTATGATCATGTGTGATCATGTGTTAGGTCCGCTGTTGTGTTAGGTCTACGTGAGACTGGAAGTGTAGTGAGTGATCCCCTTTGCCACGTGACTGGTTATGGCGGTATTGAGTAGACAGAGCCTAGCCTCCAGTCTGGTATATGGTTGCATCACTCACATGAGTTTGAATTTGTTGTTAGGAGGAGGGGTTGTCTGTGTACATGCATCTGTTCTAACATTGTCTCTGGAGTACCACACTCACCAGCTGGACTGAGGAGGGAACTGACAACTGACCTCTGGACATGCTAGAATACTATTGTGAACTCTGTAATCACTAATGATTGAAAACAAGGTCCAGTGGGGAGTGAGGGTGTACTGACATTACCTACAACTGCTGACTGATATAAAAGCGTCAGTGAGCAAATGCCAGGTAACCTAAGTGCAATGTGTCACAATGAAGTAAATGCAACAATGACAAGCAGTCACTTGCTGTCATGTGTAACATGGAAGTACGTACAGTAAGCAATGCAGATAACAGTAGTGAGTCACAGATGTGTTGCAAAGATGTGTACTATGTGGAAGTAGCATACCAGTGAAATAACAAGCTAACAGATAACAAGCATATAAACAAAGGTAGATGCAGGAGGCCTGGATGTAGTGTTTGCTACAACAAACAAGGTGTAGCAATGTCAGTAAGATACAGCTCAGATATGCAGGCACTATAAACCTGATACCAGATGTCCCCAGCTATGAATGGCAGAGTACAGCCTATTGTCACACATGAGTGCAGACCACAAACCTCGTTAATGTTAAATAACTGGCCTAAAGGCCAACTGCCCATACCAGAAGTAATACACTTGTACACTGGGCCCACAATCAGCAGTTCCCAACTTCAATGGATGAAAGATATGTGTCCTGCCACCACAGTGCTTGCCACCAACCTCCCTAATGTAAAACAACTGGTCTGAAGGCCAAGTACTTAGTACAAATGACATAGAATGATAGCTACACTGTAATCAGGTTTTAACCAATCAGTAATAAGTAGAAGTTAACACACCCTGTATAGAATGTGTACCATGTATTGTTGAGATACTATGCTGATAACCTGTTTGTGTACCTTTCCAGATAGACATGGCACCTAAAAGAAATCCTGTGTACTCTGCTGCAGAGGATGACGTGATCCACCAGAGCCTGGTGCGTGACTATGCCATCCTGTTCTCACGCACCACCCAGAATCAGCAGGAGAGGTCTGCACTGTGGCAAAGCCTCGTTAGCAGGATAAATGATGTTGGCATGCATGATAGGACATATGAGCAGGTGAGACATCACTGCAGTGATTTGATAAGGAATGTCCGCCAGCGTGCTGCAGATATCCGCAGGCAACAGGCTGCCACAGGTGGGGTGGCCACACATCCCCCCCTCACCAGACAGGAGGGGCTACTGCTAAGTGTTGTGGATCCAGCCCCAGAACAACAGCAAACATCATGCATCCTGATGGAGGTTGGATCCACACAGCAGCAAGACAGCGAGCGTGCAGGTAAGATGCCATATTCATTTATTGTTATTACTTTTACATTTGTTGACCCAGATAGTCTAGCTGGATATAAGTTCATTTTCAGTAGAGGCCTGTGGAGAAAAGCTCCACACATAACGTAATAAAGGCAGACAGACAAGTTGTCAATACAGACAGCCAACATAATAGAATTGTACACCAGCCTGTTAATTAAATAAACATACATGTAAGGAAGTCAAACAGTTTAGAGTCATACACAATGTACCGTTGGTTTCAAAGCAATCCTACCTAAAGCATAATGGTTATGCAATAAGGCAAAAGCCATATACATAATAGGTAGGGCTCAGAAGGGTAGAGAAGTAGAAGGAGTATGACAGATACAATGATATGGAAGAGGCAGGAGTCAAGAAGGGAAGTGAGGAAAAGAAGGAAGACAGTCAAGAGGAGGTGGGAGGGATGGGAGAAGTAGGTCAGAGCATAGAAGGACATCAAGGTGAAAGAAACAGGGTAGAAGCTAGTTTCTATGCACAATGAGGGGTTAAAGGTGAAGAGAGCGTAGGGAGAGGGACGGTAGGCTGGACTCCAAGAAGAACAAAGCCAGTGGTTTTGGAAGTACAATTTGAGTTGACGTTTGAAGAGAGGTAAGGGTGAGATTAGAGTTAACTCCTGGTATGTACATATGACTGTTCTGTACGCTGTTACTTCATGCACGCATAAGGTGTGCATGTGGTATGTATCTGTCATCATGATATATATACAGACATGATGTGCAGCTGATGTGTATAAGGGAACTAGTGTACTACTGTACTGTATCATGTGCAAAACAAATGGCACACATGTGCCCACTGACATTACTCTCTTCACACTTCCAGGTCCCTCCCATGTAGCAACGAGGCAGGCCATACATGCTGGTGAGTCTTTTAACAGTATCTGTAAAACAATTTATAAAACTAGGAAGAGTAGTGTAACTCTGTAGTAGACATGCTGGTGACTGTGTACACAATAACTGTAATTGACAGGTAGTAAATTGAGTAGTGTAACACGGTACTGATGTGTGTGTTTACTGTGGGGTGTGCATGTGTGCAAGTGTGCCTGTGCCCAAGTGTGCATGTGTGTTAGTGTCCATGAGTGCATGTGTCCATTTCTGAATGTGTGCATTAGTATTGAAGTGCATCTCTTTCAAATATGTATTGAGACTGTAATCTGTGTTCCATGTTTTCCTCCCGTAGGTTCTGGTGCTGCTCTGGTGACCTGCAGCAGGGAACCTGAATCTTGTGCCCCAGGTACTGATGATGATGAAATGTCTGTAATGGTGCAGGAAGGTGTGTCTGGGTCCGCCATTGGTCAGCCAATTGACAGTACACAGCTTTCAACCCCGTCAATGCGCACAGTCATCCTGCCGTTACATCCTTTATCACCATTGTCCCTAGGTGATGGACAGTCAGCAGTGGGCATAGATCAGGGTAATGTGGTACCTGTGGCACATGCATCCTCACAAGGCAGCCATGTGCAGAGGCCTCCAATGGTACCACGCAGACAGTCGCCCATGGGTTCTCGTGGGGGCATCCGTGGCCGTACTGCCTCTGGCCGACGTGCCCAAGGAGGTATGTCAACCTCCACTATGTTTAGAACTGTCATGCAGGCACAGGCACGTATGGAAAGGTACACCAGACAGGGTCTGAGGGAGCTGAGAGCATGTCGCATAGCCATGACAGACGGCATGCATGATGTTGCGAATGCTATCCGTAACTTCACAGATGTCGTTGACAGACGTTGTGGGGGCATAGAACAGCTGCTCCACAACCAGATGTCCATGGGCCAGGGCGATGGTGTGCGTTTGCGGCGTCGACGTGGCCGTATGCCAGCAAGAGCACCAGCTGGCAGTGGCCGCGGGCGACAACGGGCCCACTCGCGCGCCTCAAGTGCCAGCACCAGCCCCAGCAATGCTGGGTCTGTGCTGTCATCCAGACGCCCCAGGAGACCACGTGCACGTGGCTCTGGACAGTCCCAACAGGGAACTGTGTCCAGTCAACACACCCCTGCTTCCGATGACAGTACCCAGTCTGGGTTAGTACCGGATACGGCCAGTAGCACCCTGCCAGGCACAGGTACCGTGTCCGTGCCCACAGACACTGATCTGGATGACCTGACAGGTGCAGTCTGTGGCTGTCCACAAAACCCTGTACATGGCAGCCATTATGTGGGACTGTGTGCGTGCTTACACACATGCAGAAACCTAACACCTAGGGCAAACACATACACACACACACTGCACCAACAACGGTCCACCCTGTACTGCTGCCCCTCACAAACACACATACACACACATGTCAATTGGTGTTACCAGTGGCGGCTTGGGCATACCTAACCCACACCCTGTGCATATGATGACACTGTGCCACCTCCTGCATACTACAACATCGGTGCAGGTAAAGGTAAACACGTTGCTGATGCACAGGGTGACTACATAGATGTGTATAAGTAGTAACATGTTGGTAACTGTTGTGTGTTGCAGTATAAATGTGTGTATATCCCATCAGTCCTGCTGCAGTAACTGTATGAATGTCCTCAATTGTTATCTGCACCCATACTACTTAACAAAGTGTACCAGCTGCACACCATCACATGCTAACATTGACTATGGCAATGTGCATCTTGTGCTGTTATGTAGATTCAGCTACATGTATCTGTTCTGTCACACATGCATTTATACACACCCTGCTACCCACACACATGCACACGCTCACCTGCCATTCCCATTATTTATCACCCTACATGAGTAGCTGTTGATACATGACAGGTACACATTTCAGAAGTGCACTATGTTGTTTACTACTGGCATCCCCTTCTCTACCTGTACTCACAGGGTGCAGGCAACCTCATCAGTTGGAAGATGTAATGTGCATCAGGTACTGTAGTACCCTGATTGCCACAGCAAACATGTTTCCCATACGGAAATGCACACACAGACACATCCCACATCCACACACTTGCCACATTCAGGCTTCAGAACACTATCTAGGTATATTCGGCTACATGTGCGTGTTACAGTAGCATGTAACACTATACTGAGTACTGGCAGTTAGTTGTCTGTTGTCATGTTGTCTGTATAGAATAAAAGAATTGTTTTATTATCCTACTCCGTTTTGTGGACATTACTTGAACAAGTGTTACCTTACATGTGTTATCAGTACCAACACCTTATGTTTTGTAGTTTTGTTTGTATAGGGTGCTATCAACATCACTGCTTGTTAAGGGTAATGACCACCCTGCAGTGCATAGCCCCATGTGGCAAAAGCCACATCCCACCCCATCATTGTGCACACACACTAACCCCACCAACAGTAAAACACATACTTTCCATTTGCAAGATTCAAACCCATACCTAACTGTGCAATGACAGTAGAAACAGACACATTAGCAGAGTGTGCTATTTGCAGTAGTTGGAGAAATCTTTACTAATGCTGTACTTAGAGGGTGCTGACATCATCTGTGTGTAGGAGGAGGGATGTGCACCCTGTAGTGTGTTCTCCCAGTTGGCAAAAGGCAGTTAACCCTCCCAGCATAGTGCACACACATAAACCACACTCATACATTCCCTTTGCAGGATTCAAACCCCACCTAACTACGTTATGACACTGAAGAAAGACACATTAGCAGAGCGCTATGCAAATTACTGGAGGACGTTACTACAGGTGATATAGTTATACAGTCCTGACATCATCACTGTTTCAAAGGGGATCTGCATCCTGTACGATACTGTCACGGTTGCTAATAGGGACATTTCCACACACACACATCGATGTGTTGGAGGTTTGCATATGTGGGGATCCAGAACACCAGTGTGATTAGTATATGGTTTGATTGCAACAATGAGGATATACTCCCAGTGGTGAGCAGTTTTTACTCATGTTTGTAAAGATCAGCTCTAGTATATCTGCCCCTCTTGTGGGAAGGTTGGTTACCTGTTCCATAGCCAAAGAATGTCTGATCAATGGGAACCTTAGAGCTTGGGTATTGTGGCCTGTGTAATGTACACAGTCTATGTTTGGGTAGCTGGCATCACCCAGTATGATGGTGTTTGCAGAGTAATCTAAACTCTCCTGTGTCAGCATGAAGGCTGTGTGGGAGACCTGAGTTTGAGAGGGTGCTGTAAGAGCTCCTCTGTGTCTCTTTCCATGTGGTCCAGGGAGGTACTTCCCAACAGGTAGCTGACTGTGACCCTCCCTTGCTCTGTCTGGAGGCGGCACGTCTGTCAACAGCTCATGTCAAGCAAGTGCACACCCCTCATAAATGATGTGGAAACCTTCAAAGGCCCAAGGCCTGTTGAAAATATGGACCAGACTGCAGATACCTGTATAGAGGCATTCTGTGGACACATTCAGGAATGCATGGATCATGAAGCCACATATGAAAGCATGACCCAATTCTCCAAAGGCAGATGTCCTGGGCGGACACCAGCCATAAACACACTATACAATAGAAGGATGGCGCCACTACATGATACAACAACCTCCCAAAATGTGAAGGCACCACTGATGAGTATTGGAAGACAACTACAGGCACCCATATGATTGTCTAAGGCCATCTTTGAGAGAGGATTCCACAAGCCACTGACGATAATCACAAGGCTGCCTGTAGTTATGTTAGTAACCTGGGTGGTACTACCCAGATATGCTCAGAGGTAATACAATATGTCACACAAAATATAAAACACACAGACATTGCCATCATCCTAGTGGACAGGTTCAATGCTGCCTTCTCTCCCACCACACCAAAAGGGAACATATGTCTCGCATCACAGTGCTTCCCCCCCCTGACATCACAGATGCTCAGGTAAGAGATGCCCTTCCCAAAGCAATAAACACTGCATCAATGGGACCAGACAGTGTCCCAGGCTGTGTCCTACATGAACCACAAGAAGAGCTACACCCAGACATAACACCACTGTTCAATCCCAGCCTTAATACATGATATGTGGCCAGAGAGTGGCATACAGCAACAGTGGTCCCTCAACATGCAGGTGGTGCCGTCACGGATCCTGGACACTACTCGCCCCATATGTCTGACTAGCTTTGTCTGCAAAGCTATGGCAAGAATCATCAAGAACCTCACATATCTAGATATTGTGGACCTACAGACATGTCACCATACACAGTTTGGCTTTGTCAATGGCAAATCCTGCCTATCAAACCTGTTTGCTTTGTTTGAAACAGTCACCAAGGCCACTGTCAAGGGGTAGGAGGTCCACACAGCCTACCTGGACCTTGCATAAGCCTTGGATACAATACCCCACTTGTGCATTCTAGGAAGCTCACCAGTGTACATATTAACCCCTATGTCACTATGGGTATTGCACAGTGGCTCAAGGGCAGAACACACATGTTAGAATTGCTGGAGCCATGTCAGCCTCCAACCTGGTACAAGTGGTGTCCCACAAGGCAAAGCCCTAGGGGCTGTCATGTTCATTATATATTTGTCATAGGTACAGGCCAACATGGAAGTACTGTGGCTCAGCAAGTCACAGGTGACTGCAGACTGAACACCATAATCAACTCAACAGCTAACACACGCATCCTCCAAAAGGGACTCTTGCAAACACACGACTTGTGCCACAGCCATGGCCTCAACGTGAATGACAGAAAGAGTATAGTCATCCCCTTTGTCAAACACTAAATGACCACAATGTACCTCATATGTGTTAATCCAGTAAGTGCAGACCAAGGAATTATGGACCTTGGGGTACACAGGTTGATAGCATTCTACCATTTGACAACAACATGGACAAAGTGGTTAGGTAAGCATGTGATATGGGCCACATCATCATGGGATCCACATGTAGGCCAGGGGAGGACATTGTGCCCCTTTACTCATCCCTCATCATGCCCATAATTGACTATGATGAACCTGTCGGCATGCACCTTACCAGACACCTGCAGCAACTGGGGCTACCACATATCTACCTCGACAAGGGGATCAAAGTGCTCAAACAGATGCCACATACTGACTGGTTAAAGTAGCAGCAGCTGTACTCAGTGACATACTGACTCTTCATAGGCAATCTGTGCCTGACATAGAAGGCCAGGTCATACCCTCACGTAATGGCCATGCTGCATCTCAGAATATCCAGATCCCACCAGGATACACGCTGGAAATACTTGAACTTCAGGAGTGATATACATAGGACATGGTGGAGGGGCACATTCACAACTCAGAGGCACCCTTCATTCCTGATTATTATCCCAATAGAGGTTAGGTGGACTGACTCAGTGACTATCTTCAAGAGCGATATTAATGACTGGATGTGACATTGTAGGGTTACGCTGGGTATCACTTATGTGTCACTGTGAGAAAGAGGCACAGTATACTAACCTTGGAAAAGGGCATAGCAAGACAGATTCACAATGCATGTTGAAAGGCACGCACATTCTGGCTAGGTGGATACATGCCCTGGGCAGATATCCCTGTACGAACCTATGGACCTATGTCTCTTTTTCACCATTGGCCCTATGTGCTGTCAATCACCAATGTAATCTCAATACTCCGGTAGCATGTGCAAAGGTCAGTTGTCAGTCACCTCTATGGTACAGTTGTGGAATATGTGTGTCATGTAGTAATGTCACAGCTGCCACATGTACACAGTCAACCCTATCCCCTACCCATTGATGTACATCACATGTATGAGATGGAAACACATGGCCAAACTGTAACAGCAACATACAAGTCAGTCAGATGCATGGACACATATGACTCAGTCATTGTCCATGCCACCACAGCTGATGTGGGATGTCACTCACTGGGATACGTGATAGGGAACATGGAAGGGATCACTGAGCAAGTGACACAGGCTGGTAGACCCCTGACCTTGGTTGGCATCAGACCCTCACCAGGGATTCCGACAAATTACTGAATGCTAATGAATAAGTGTATCTACAACACCATAGCTGAATGGTTCTTAGCATGCAGTCACTGCATTGCTATGGAATACTGTCTTACCACTCCCACAAAAGGTGAGAACATGCAGCTCCTGTACATTAACAACATGTAGACTTTATGCCCCAGACCAGGTGTGCATCCCTCACTACTAGGCTGATAGCATCTACATCTCACACTGTATATACACATCCCACATGCAGCATCTGCACAGAAGACCACGGTCATAATGTTACCCTGTGCAAATACCATGTATTCACATGTGGCAGGCATCACACATGGTAACTATTGAAAGTCTCAGGTACATATGTGTATTTGGCACACACATACATCATGTGTTCATTGCCATAACCGGTGTAATCAATGTCATGCATTATTGTGAGGGACAACCCACACACATGGGCATTCTGTGTGTGCACAACACACATGGCATGTCTGTAATCAAAATCCATACATAATTGTGATATCGTTTAGAAATGGGTATGTGCATCCTGTAGTGTGTTTTCCCAGTTGCCAAAATGGATGTTTCTTTCATACACACTTACCCCCCTTCACACACACTTGCCACCTGCTGGATTCAAACCCCTACCTAACTATGTTATGACACTAGAGACGGACGCATTAGCACAGCGCTATTCGCATTACTGGGGAATGTCCTTTCCCCTGATATACTTGTAGGGTGCTGACATCATCAGAGTTTAGAAAGTGGAATGATCATCCTGTGGTGTGTTTTCCCATTTGCCAAAAGGGATGTTTCTTTCATACACACTTACCCCCCTTCACACACACTCGCCACCTGCTGGATTCAAACCCCTACCTAACTATGTTATGATACTAGAGACGGACGCATTAGCACAGCACGCTATTTGCATTACTGGGGAATGTCCTTTCCCCTGATATACTTGTAGGGTGCTGACATCATCAGAGTTTAGAAAGTGGAATGATCATCCTGTGGTGTGTTTTCCCATTTGCCAAAAGGGATGTTTCTTTCATACACACTTACCCCCCTTCACACACACTCGCCACCTGCTGGATTCAAACCCCTACCTAACTATGTTATGACACTAGAGACGGACGCATTAGCACAGCGCGCTATTCGCATTACTGGGGAATGTCCTTTCCCCTGATATACTTGTAGGGTGCTGACATCATCAGAGTTTACAAAGTGGAATGATCATCCTGTGGTGTGTTTTCCCAGTTGCCAAAAGGGATGTTTCTTTCATACACACTTACACACACACTTACCCCCCTTCACACACACTTGCCACCTGCTGGATTCAAACCCCTACCTAACTATGTTATGACACTAGAGACGGATGCATTAGCACGGCGCTATTCGGATTACTGAGAGAATCCTTTTCTCCAATATACTTATAGGGTGCTTACATGATCAGTGTCTAGAAAGGGGGATGAGCATCCTCTGGTGTGTTTTCACATTTGCTAGGGGTAACATTTGGACCAAGTGTGTGAGCATGCCCAGTTCAGCCTTCCTGTGGCATGTTGTGTGAAAGATGTCTCATTTATCTAAGTGTGTGAGCATGCCCAGTGTGGGCTTTACATATGTTGAACTCTGCAGCCCATCACATTTGTGGATGAGTGTGACCTTCAACAAATACCTCCAGTTTATGGTTGTGTGTTCTGTGCCATGTTGTGTAGTTACTGTCCGAATGCTTTTTGTGTGAACAAAACTGGGAGTATACTGTGCCTGCAGGTTTTGCATGGGATACTTTGCACACAATTGTCAACATCCGTTCATACTGACCTAACACTGTAGCACTGTCTAGTGTAGTGTTTCAGTACTTTCACTGTGGTGGTCAGTATCCTGGGCTTCAGTCCTATCACTGATTTACATTTTCATAGTGTGCACAACAGGCTGGTTAGGGTCCAGTTGTGCACATCTGCACAAAGGCAGTGCCTCTACAGACCCTGTTAATTGCTGCCCCATAAGCTTAACAAGTGTAGTCTGCAAATCTATGGAGAGGATCATAATTGAGCTCATAAACAAAGATATAGGGGACATGCAGACATTGTACCCATCCCATTTTGGCTTGGTCATGGGCAGATCATGCCTTTTGTACTGTGTTGACATCTTCAAATTGGTCACTTAGGCCATTGTTGGGGAAAGGCAGTCCATACAGCCTACCTTGGCCTTGCTAACACTTTCAACACAATACCCCACTCAGGTATTGTGGAAAACCCTAACAACTGAAATGTAAACCCATATGTCACAAGATGGGTTGCAAACTGGCTTAAGGACGGGACCCACAGGGTTAGAGTTGCTGGCACTATGTTAGACTCCAGGCTGGTCACAGGTGGTGTCACACAGGGCTCAGTCCTTGGCCACCATTGTTTGTCATGTACTTCCCAGGAGTACAGGCCAACATGGGAGGGCTTTGGATGACAATGTTAGCAGATGACTGCACACGGGGCACCATAGTGGACAGTGCATCACACACAGATATCATTCAGAAGGGACTCACAGTAACTGATAGCTGGTGCCAGGGCCATGGCCTGAAGTCAGAGTGCACAACATGTGTAGACATACCCTTCAGGAAAAGCAAGGTGACCCCAAGCTACCATATAGGTGGCAATCCTCTAAGCACAGAGGAGGTTATCATGGACCTGGGGACCCAGGTTGACATTCGCCATTCTTCTGAGACTCACATTGCTAAAGTGGCTAGGAAGACCTTCTACATTGCCCACCTGATAAGGATGGGATTCACATCCAGCTCTAGTGGGTCATTGTTCCCCTGTACTCTTCAGTTATCAGACCGGTGATCGAGTCAAATGCCCTATTGTGGCTGTATCTCACCCAACATCTGCAGCAATTGGAGACACCCTGACTGTCCCCACCTAAAGGATCAAGGAACCACAACAGCTGTCATATGCTGCCAGATTGAAGACACTCACACTCTATTCACTCACATACTGTCTGCTTAGAGGTGACATGTGCCTGACATGCGAGGCCATGTCCAAACAGGGATTAATGGACATGCTCCACCTCAGACTCAGAAGATCCACCTGAACCACTAGTGCAGGTGACTGACACCTTAGCAGGGATGTATGTTGGACATACAGGAGGGATGGAGTTATCACTCGGAGACTCCCTATGCTGTGGAATACAATCCTGGTCCATTTGAGGCAGAGCACCTTGCTGGCTGTGTTCAAGAGGTATCTTGACCTAATGCTAGTCGGAGAATGTGTTTGTCCATCAACACATTGTAAGCGTAGTTTGACATGTCATATGTCTTGTTTAGTATACTGTGCCTCTGTCTACCTGTGACATAACATTGATACCCAGGGTAAACCTCCCATCTCCCATCCACTCATTAGGATTCCTGTTGAGGGACTCAACAAGTGTCTTTATGGACAACCTGTACTGGTAGTTTACTCATGTGTGGGGTGGCTTCTGTGTTTTGGATAATGCAGTACAGCCTGTCCTATATATGTCAGTGCTGGGGTTCAGGTCCCTCATGTGCATAGCTCCCTGCCATTCAGATTGTACAAGGTGCAGCATGTGCATTGATTCCAGCTTGGACATGGCTTTCTACATCAGGCACAGCTTGCATCTGGGTGGACAGCATGGCAGTGTGTGGAGCTGCACTCTGTTTAATCAGACTACACATTACATGTGTTCCAGCTCTGTCATACTCCTGGTGAGGTACTGTTGTGGACTTTACAGGTGCTGGATGTGTGTGCATGAGGCACACCCACAGGGGCTGTTGTGGTCATTTCTACTGCTGATGAAAGATAACTGCAAAACCGGAATGACCTCCCCTTAGCTAGATGTCAGACAGCATGGACCATACAATCACAACTGGAAACAGGACCCTCTCCACAAAGGGAAAGTGTCCTGTCTGGTGGACCCCAGCCATAAACAAACTGTATGACAGATGAGGGTTACTAATGCAAGACAGAGCTACATCTCCAAAAGGGAAGACAGCTGAGATCAGCACTAGTAGAAAGCTACATTATCTCATGAAGACATGCAAGGTCAACTTGGGGACAGAAATCACCAAAGACAATGAAGGTAACCACACTGCTTTCTTCAGTTATGTCAGACACCTGGTTGTGAACCCTCGGATATGCTCAGAGTTGGTACACAACAACATATATTCCAGTGACCTGACAGATATTGGCAACATTCCGGCGGACAGCTTCAGTGCGATGTACCCCCTCCCTCACCCCCAAAACAAGATAGTTATCACTGCTGTATGTAACCTCACTGTCATCTTGGATGTCCATGTGAGAGCCACACTCAGCAAAGACAAGTACACAGCATCCATGGGACCTGCTGGTATCTCCAGTTGCATGCTATGTGAACTCCAGAAGGGGCTGGACCCATATATACAACTGCTAGTTAACCTTAGTCTTGCTACAGGATATGTACCTGAACACTGGCATACGGCAACAGTGGTCCCACTCCACAAGGGAGATGCCTCCACAGACCATGGCAACTACCACCACACAGGCTTAACCAGCCTTGTCTGCAAAGATATGGGAGGAGTCATGGAGCTCTTACACAGACACATTACTGACCTACAGACCCTTGTTCCCACCTAGTTCAGCTTTGTACAGGGCAGATCCTGCCTTTTGCACCTTTGCACCCGAAAAGTACCTACCATGAAGATCAGGGTTCTTCAACACATGTCATATGCTTCCGGAATAGAGGAAGTCCAGCTTTGTTCAGTGTCATACCGCATACTTACAGGTGACCTATGCCTGACATACAAGACCATGTCCAATCAGGATTTGGTAGACATGCTCCACTGCAAGCAATCCAAATCCACCAGAGCCATGAAAGCTGAGTATTTGAACCTCACCACATACATGTATAGGACATGCTGGAGGGACAGAGCCATAACTCAGAGGCATCTCACACTCTAGCAGAGTATCCCAGTTCATGTTTGACAGAGTCCCTCACTGACTCTCTTCAGGAGACATCTGGACAACTGCATATGAGACGGAGGCACAGACTAGACAGAGACACAGTCATGTTATTCAATTACGTAAGGGGGTCATAATGTGTCACTACTAAGTCAGAGGCACAATATTCAGAATCTATTCTGTACACTTATTACCACTATAAGGGGTGGCAATAGCCACATCACTATGGCTAGGCTTATACATGCACTAGGGCAGATAGCCTAGTATGAACCTGTGAACATAGGCCTGGGGCAGTTCCTGCTATTAGGACAGTGGTCTGCAGCAAGCTATATAGTAGTAGTCGGTTTTAGCCATTGGTTTTTGACCATGGCTATTCCATGTTGCTTCTTGTTGTGGTACAAACATGGGTGTGTGGTTATCCATGCTATTTATTGCTAGTCACCCTCATTTTGTATCTTGTTCCATGTTTTTGCACATGTACATCACTGTATGACGTGCAGCTGTTTCCACAGGGTCATATGCGTGGATATGGATGTTAGTTGGGGTCCTCAGGTGTGCATATTGTACATGATATTACATTACTTAACACATGGCATTCATGCCTCAGGTGGTGCTGCAGGGCCACCTCTGTCGGATACACATACTACACTCCCTGTACGTTTGGAAGCAGGTTGTGTCATGTTAGGCATCCCTGTTACTGTATGAGTGAGTCAGAGCAGGTATCAGTCCCAGTGTTCCTACTGACCAAGCATATGTGCTATGCGTTGCCTCTTTGCCAAGGCCAGGTCATACTGGGCACGCCTCCTTCTTCATTCATGCTAACGAGTGCAGACCTGGTTTAAAGTGCTTAAAAGTGCCTTTATGGCACTTATATTGACAGGTCTTGTACTCATTTTGAAAGTCTGGAGACAAAAATAAATTCCCACTGCCAGTCTCGAACCCAGGACCTTGGTAACATTAGTCTGTATGACCTACCATTAAGCCATGACAGCCATACAAAATCACTCTGCTAAAATAAATATAACAGTCAATAGTAGGAATTAGTATAAAGGCAATATAGGAGATGTACCATCCAAAGCATGTGAGGTAAAGTTTTAATGGCCAAATCACTGGATTCCCATACTAACCTTCACACTCACAGAACACTGTCAACAGCATACCAGCATGGTCCACGCCCTACAATCTGAAAGGGCAACGCCTATCTCACATACCTTTTTATAGCAGTGTCCTGAAATCACAGTGAGACATGCAATCAACACACACCTGGCTGCATGCAATTAGCAAATGCTGCCTTACAATTGGTGCAGGGGCCATCACATGGACCTATGCAGATACCTACAAAAGTATTCAGTACCCACACTCCACTCATGCAATACAGTCATTGCACAAACCTAATGAGAAAGAGAGAGAGAGAGAGACAGAGAGAGAAGAGAAAATATACAGACAGCCAGCAGCAAAACCATGAGTAGCAAACAGCAAGCAGCAAGCAAGCACCACTGACACAGCAACAGATGCCACAAACACAGGTAATGCAAAGTAGCAGGTTAATACTGTGTTTACTGTGACACCTCCAAATGTATCATAGTTCACTATCTATAGCTCTGTCCATGAGATAGGTTTTGTGTGCATAGTCCTGAAATATATACATATGTAATATTGCTGTACATGTTGCCCATACGTGAAACTTCCGTAGCTTAGAACAGAAGGCCAGTTGTGCATATGATGCAGTAGATACCAGGGTCAGTAGAGGTTACTCCTCATTGGTGTGGGACCACTGTGTCTGTATGGCACTCTTCAGGTACACATCCTGTAGTATGGCCAGGGAGTAGTATTAGTCTGTAATGTGGTGCCATGTCCTCCAGGGGTGAATGTAGCACACATCCAGGGATACCATTCTGTAACAGTGATGCTATGTGTCCTGCAATGTTGAGGGTGGCCCTCACCTGGACATGTGAGAGGATAGGGAGGTTACAGTCATCTGTGATAACTAATTCCACTTGTGTAGGAGAATGGGGGATATCTGCACCTAAGCTGTCTGCAACAATATTGCCAATATCTCAAACATGTTTTCCATACGGAAATGCACACACAGTAACATCCCACATCCACACACTTGCCACATTCAGGCTTCAAAACACTATCTAGGTATATTCTGGTACATCTGCATGTTACAGTAGCATGTAGCACTATACTGAGTAGTGGCAGCTGTCTGTTGCCATGTTGTTTGGATAGAGTAAAAGGAGCATTTGTTTATCCTACTTTGTTTTGTGGACATTAGTTGAAGTGTAACCTTACATGCATCATTGGTACCAACACCTTCTGTGTTGTTGTTCTGTTTGGACAGGGTGCTGTCAACATCACTGTTTGTTAAGGGATATGTGCACCCTGCAGTGCATAGCCCCATTTGGCAAAAGAGACATCCCACCCCACCATTGTGCACACACACCAACCCCACCCACAGTAAAACGCATACTTTCCATTTGCAAGATCCAAACCCCTACCTAGATGTGTTATGACTCTAAAGGCAGACACATTAGCAGAGTGTGCTATTTGCATTAGTAGGAGCAATTTTTTCCAATGCTGTACTTAGAGGGTGCTGACATCATCTGTGTTTACGAAGAGGGATGTGCACCCTGTAGTGTGTTCTCCCAGTTGGCAAAAGGCACTTTCTCTCCACTGCGTTACGCACACACACAAACCCTACTCATACTAACACACATACATTCCCTTTGCAGGATTCAAACCCCTACCTAACTATGTTATAACACTAGAGACGGACGTATTAGCAGAGCGCGCTATTCGCATTACTGGGAGATTTCATTTCAGTTGATCTACTTATAGGGTGCTGACATCATCAGTGTTTAGAAAGTGGAATGAGCTCCCTGTGGTGTGTTTCCACAGTTGCCAAAAGGGATGTTCTTCTCATACACACACACTTACCCCCATTCACACACACACATGCCACTTGCTGGATTCAAACCCCTACCTAACTATGTTATGACACTAAAGACGGACGTATTAGCAGAGCGCTATTCGCATTACTGGGAGATTCTATTTCAGTTGATCTACTTATAGGGTGCTGACATCATCAGTGTTTAGAAAGTGGAATGAGCTCCCTGTGGTGTGTTTCCACAGTTGCCAAAAGGGATGTTCTTCTCATACACACTTATACACACACTTACCCCCATTCACACACACACATGCCACTTGCTGGATTCAAACCCCTACCTAACTATGTTATGACACTAGAGACAGACGCATTAGCAGAGCGTGCTATTCGGATTACTGGGAGGTAGCATTTCTACTGATCTACTTATAGGGTGCTGACATCTTCATTGTTTGGAATGGGGAATGTGCATCCTGTGGTGTGTTTTCACAGTTGTTAAGAGGAACATTTGAACTAAGTGTGTGAGCATGCCCAGTTCAGCCTTCCCATGGCATGTTGTGTGAATGATGTCTCATTTATCAAAGTGTGTGAGCATGCCCAGTGTGAGCTTTCCATATGTTGAACTATGCAGCCCATCACAGTTGTGGATGAGTGTGAACTCCAAAAATAACTCCTGTTTAAGGTTGTGTGTTCTGTGACATGTTGTGTAGTTACTGTCCAGATGCTTCCTGTGAACACAACAGGGATTATACTGTGCCTGCAGGTTTTGCATGGGATACTTTGCATACAATTGTTAACATCCATTCCTACTGACCTAGCACTGTAGTACTGTATAGTGTAGTGGTTCAGTACTTTCACTGTGGTGGACAGTATCCTGGGCTTTAGTCCTATCACTGATTTACATTTCCATACTGTGCACAACAGCCTCTTTAGGGTCCAGTTGTGCACGTCTGCACAAAGGCAGTGCCTCTATGGACTCTGGTAATTACTGCCCCATAAGCTTAACAAGTGTAGTCTGCAAAGCTATGGAGAGGATCATAATGGAGCTCATAAAGAAAGATATGGGGACATGCAGACATTGTACCTGTCCCAGTTTGTGTTGATCAAGGGCAAGTCATGCCTTTTGTACTTGGTTGACATTATCAAAACAGTAACTAAGGCCATTGATGAGGGAAAGGCAGTCCATAGAGCCTACCTTGCCCTTGAAAACACTTTCAACGCAATACCCCACTCAGGTATTGTAGGAAACCCTACCAACAGAAATGTACACCCATATGTCACAAGATCAGGTTGCAAACTGTCTGACGGACAGGACCCACAGGGTTAGAGTTGCTGGCACTATGTCAGACACCAGGCCAGTCACATGTGGTCTCACACAGGGCTCAGTCCTTGGCCCCTATTGTTTGTTATCTACTTCTCAGAAGTACAGGCCAACATGGGAGGACTTTGGCTGACAAAGTTTGCAGATGACTGCACACTGGGTGCCATAGTGGACAGTGCATCAGACACGGATATCCTTCAGAAGGGACTCACGGACACTGATAGCTGGTGCCAGAGCCATGGCCTGAAGTCAACTTGCAAAACATGTGTAGTCATACCCTTCAGGGAAAGCAAGGTAACCCCAAGCTACCATATAGGTGGCAATCCTCTAAGCACAGAGGAGGTTATCATGGACCTGGGGACCCAGGTTGACAGTCACTGTTCTGATGACACTCACATTGCTAAAGTGGCTAGTAGGACCTTCTACATTGTCCACATGATCAGGAAGGGATCCACATCCAGATCTAGTGGGTCATTGTTCCCCTGTACTCTTCACTTATCGGACCGGTGATCTGGTACACTGCCTTATCTGGATGTATCTCACCTGACATCTGCAGCAAGTGGAGAGACCCTGAATGTCCCCAACAAAGGATAAAGGGTCTCCAACATCTGTCATATGCTGCCAGATTGAAGACACTACAGCTCTATTCAGTCACATACTGTCTGCTTACAGGTGACATGTGCATGACATGCAAGCATGTCCAACCAGGGATTAATGGACATGCTCCACCTCAAAATCGTCAGATCCACCTGAACCACTAGTGCAAGTGACTTACACCATAGCAGGGATGTACATTGGACATGTTGGAGGGTGGATTTATCACTCGGAGACTCCTATGCTGTGGAATACAATCACGGTCCATGTGAGTCACAGCACCTTGCTGGCTCTGTTCAAGAGGTATCCTGACCTGTGGATGGGAAATCATAGGTTTACCCCGGGGATCGTCACTGTGTCACTGCTGGAGACAGGCACGTCAAACTAATGGGCACAGTACTGTTTCCATATAAGGGGTGGCGTACGCAACCAGACTCTGGGCTAGGCTTAGAACTGCCTTGGGGCAGATAGCCTAGTATGAACCTATGAACCTATCTGACCATGTTGCATTATGTTCATATGTGAACTACTTACAACGGCCTCATCCAACATCAGTAGTGTATTCCACAACATGGGTGTACATTGGCAAACACTACCGATGTGCCCAAGGCCATTTCTAATGCTTATTGGATAGTGTGTTTGTCCATCAACACATCGTAAGTGCAGTTTGTCATGACATATGTCTTGTTTTCTATACTGTGCCTCTGTCTACCTGTGACACAACATTGATACCCAGGGTATACCTACCATCTCCCATCCACTCGTTAGGATCCCTGTTGAGTAGAATCAATGAGTGACTCTATGGATAACCTGTACTGGTAGTTTACTCATGCGTGGGGTGGCTTCCGTGTTATGGATAATGCAGTACAGCTTGTCCTATGTATGTCAGTGCTGGGGTTCAGGTCCCTCATGTGCATATCTCCCTGCCATTCACATTGTACAAGGTACGGCATGTGCATTGCTGCCAGCTTGGACATGGCTTTCTACATCAGGCACAGCTTGTGTCTGGGTGGCCAGCATGGCAGTGTGTGGAGCTGAATTCTGTTTAATCAGGCGACACATTACATGTGTTCCAGCTCTTTGATACTCCTGGTGAGGTACTGTTGTGGACTTTACAGTTGCTGAATGTATCTGCTGAGGTACACCCACAGGCGCTGTTGTGGTCATTTGTAATGCTGCTGAAAGATAACTGCAAAACCACAATGACCTCCCGTTAGCTAGATGTCATAACCCTCATGATTAGGTTGGTATACGGATTGTTTCTGTTAACCCTACAGCCACATTTTTGTCCAATGCAGGATATCTATCACCTTGTGTCCCCATTCTGGCATTACATGTTAGGTATGTCATGGGTCGACACCTATGTGGGAATTGGTGGTCACTTACTGGATATCCACAGAGGCTGACTATACTGTTTTCACCATTTAACATGCTGACATGGCTATGGCACCAGTTGTCTGTTTCTATGTGGCCCTTTTATTGGATGCTTGTGTCAGCTGGTGTATCGGATATGTCAGGCGGCTTGTTGTCCTCTACAAACATGTTCCAGCACAGTCCTTACTTGTTGGCCTGTACCTATGGGGCATATATACCAGATGGTGAAGGTCCCAGGACCAAGCTTTGTGGGATGCCTGTTATATGTGGTTTGTAGTCTGACATGGCTGCTGCATGTCTGACCATGTCAGTTCTGTCGTTGGTCTGGTTTGCAACCCCTCTCATGACATTTGGGGTGTATATATCAGCTGGTGAGCAAATCTATACGGAACACATAGGGTATTGTACAGAAGGCTTTGCACGGTCCAGCTACACTGTGTGGACCACATTGCCCTCATCACTGACTTCAAGTACTGTTTCAACTGAGTCACACATGTTTAGGGGTGGGGTCTGCACTTTGTAAACCCACACTGGGTAGGGTCGGTGTCAATAGATCCACAATATCATTATGTCTGTGGTACATGCTGGTCCTTTCCATAGCTGTGCAGACCAAACCTCTCATGATTCTGTGGTGGTTGTTTTACTATCCATTCAGGAGACACCTTTGTTGAGAACACCCACTGTTGTTGTACACTGCTCTTTGGGTGCGTACCCTGTGGTAAGGGTGACATAATGTCAGGGAGGCGGCAGTCTGCTGGGGGAGGTATTTGGCATTATGGGATGGTGTTTTGCACTGCACATGTCAGGATGTATGTTGGCCATACCTGTGTGTGTCTGGTATGTTGTTTGTAATATCTGTGTGATCCGGAGCATATCCAGGAATCAACAACATGCTTACTACCATCATTTGCAACAGCCTTGGGGTTATCTGTAGTGTCCTGTACAATCTGTATCATAATGGGTTCATACTAGGCTACCCCCCTAGGGCATCTGTAAGCCTGCATGTCCATTTTGTTTGATGGATTCTGGGGAATTGTCTACACCTGTGTCAGTGCTAGTATGATACCAGGGGTATAGTGACTAACAGCTCAGAAGCTGACTTCACACTTCTTCGGACTGAGATGGTATCCATTAAGCCCACTGGGCCAGTGGAAACCACAACACACAATGGTGACTCCTGCACAGACACTTTCTACGGACATCTCCGAGTAAGCATGGACCATGCAATCACAAATGAGAATGAGACCCTCACCACCAAGGGAAAGTGGCCTGTCTGGTGGACCCCAGCCATAAACGAACTGTATAACAGATGAAGGATACTAATGCAAGACAGAGCTACATCTCCAGAATGTAAGGCAGCTGTGATCAGCAGTAGTAGAAAGCTACATTCTCACATAAAGACACCCAAGTTCAACTTGGGGACATAAATCACCACAGACGATGAAGGTAACCACACTGCTTTCTTCAGTTATGTCTGACGCCTGGGTGGGAACCCTCATATATGCTCAGATGTGGTACACAACAACTTATATTCCAGGGACCTGACAGATATTAGTGACACCCTGGCAGACCAGTTCAGTGCAATGTACCCCTCCCTCACCCCAAAACATGATATTTATCACAGCTGTATGTAACCACACTGTCATCCTAGATGTGCATGTGAGAGCCACACTCAGCAAAGACAAGTACACAGCATCAATGGGACCTGATGGTATCCCCAGTTGCATGCTATGTGAACTACAGATGGAGCTAAACCTGTATATGCAGATGCTATTTAACCTTAGCCTTGCTACAGGATCTGTACCTGAACACTGGCGTGCAGCAACAGTGGTCCCACTCCACAAAGGAGATGCCTCCACAGACCCTGGCAGCTACCACCACACAAGCTTAAACAGCCTTGTCTGCAAAGCTTTGTGAAGGGTCATTATGGAGCTTCCACACAGAGACATTGGTGTCCTACAGACCCTTGATCCCACCCAATTCAGCTTTGTACAGGGCAGATCCTGCGTTTTGCACCAAGTTGACTACTTTGAAACTGTCAGTAGAGCCGTTGATGAGGGCTACACAGTACACACAACCTACCTGCGCTTGGCTAAGGCCTTTGACACAATACCCCACTCAGGCATCATAGACAAGCTCAACAGCTGAAATATAACACCATATGTCACAGCATAGGTTGCAAAATGGCTCAGAAACAGAACCCATAATGTCAACATTGCAGGTGCCTTGTCAGGTTCAAAGCCAGTCACAAGTGGTGTCCCACAAGGTTGTGTCCTGGGACCTCTCTTATTTGGTATTTACTTTTCAGATGTGAAAGCAAACATAGGAGGGTTGTGGCCGACAAAGTTTACAGATGACTGCAACCTGGGCACCATAGTGAATACATCAGCCAGCACACACATCCTACAGACTGCCGTCACACAGACAGATAGCTGGTGCTGGACTCATGGCCTGAAACTGACTGCAACTGATGTGTAGCCATCCCCTTTGGGAGGAACACAGTACCCACAGATCTGTACATAGACAGCAACCCAATGAGTACAGGAAACAAATCAGACAGCTGGGGACACATGTAGATAGTGACATCTCATTTGACACCCATGTTGCCAAAGTTGTTTGACAGACTTTCTATCTTGGCCACCTTATCATGGAGGGTATTCCATCCAGACCATAGGAGGTCATTGTACCACTATACTTCTCCCTTATCAGGCCCATGCTTGAATACAACGCCCCATTTGGTATGTACCTCAACCAGCACTTGCAGCAGCTGGAGAGACCCCACAAGTACCTTACCATGAAGATCAGGGATCTACAACACATGTCATATACTTCCAGAATAACTAAAAACAAGCTTTTTCAGTGTCATACCACATACGTACAGGTGACCTATGCCTGACATACAAGACCATGTCCAATCAGGATTTGGTAGACATGCTCCACTGCAAGCAATCCACATCCACCAGAAACATGGGAGCTAAAGATTTGAACCTCAGCACATACATGTATAGGACATGCTGAAGGGACAGAGTCATAACTCAGAGGCATCTCAAACTCTAGCAGAGTATCCCAGTTCATGTTAGACAGAGTACCTCACTGACTCTCTTCAAGAGACATCTGGACAGCTGCATGTGGACAGGGGCACAGACTAGACAGAGGCATAGTCACATTATTCAATTATGTAAGGTGGTCATAATGTGTCACTACTAAGTCAGAGGCACAATATTTCGTATCTATGCAGTACACATATTACCACTATGAGGGGTGGCAATAGCAATATTCATCAAGGACACCCTCACCTCATGGTTGGTGGCAACACACGATGCATTGGACACCATCCGGGTGCAATTAACCATAGGCAAGACTGCTCTGCAGTTTGTAGCATGTTACAGGCCATCCTCTGAAACTCAGGTACCTCACAGAGCTTTCATGAAAACAGTGGCGGGGATACATGTACCTGCAAACACCATCACACTGGGTGATCCCAACTATCCAAATATAGACTGGGATCAGTACTACAGCCACAACACTCTAGCCCACAGGTTCCTAGAGTTCATACACTCACATGCCATGGAAGAACTAGTCACCATCCCCACAAGAGGAGACAACATAGTAGATCTCATCATCACAAACATGGGCTCACAATGTTCAACACCAGAGGTATACCCATCATTGGTGAGATCAGATCATAACCTACTCTCAGTGGAAGTCCACATCCCACCCCACCCCAGATAGAAAAGACCACAGTGCAGAACTTCTCAGAAGCCGACTACACACTTCTAATGACTGGTGTGGTCTCTTTCAAAGCCCCCAAGCCAGCAGACACCATTACCCAAGCCACTGTATCACTTACAACTGCCTTCTACCAGCACCTTCAGGACTGCATGGATGAGGCAATCCCAAACAAAACACAGACTCGTTGTACCAGAGGCAAGCGTCCAGTGTGGTGGACCTCAGCCATAAACAAGCACTACAACACAAGGAAGGAGGTACTACAAGATAGAGCGATATCCGTGGAAGGGTAGACACCCCTGCTCAATATAGGTGAAACACTGAGTTCCCCATGAAATCATCCAAGGCGAATATTGGGAGTAAACCCACTAAGGACTCACGGGACAACCATGAGGCCTTTTATACATACGTTACACACCTGGGAGGAAACTCCCAGATATGCTCAGAATAGGCTCAGAATGCTGTAAATATCACTGAACCTACAGACATTGCCAACATACTGGCTGACAGGTTCAGTGCAGATTTCTCCCCACCCCTCCACCACAACTGGAGAGATATGTATGAAAGAGGATTGTAGCCCCCCAAACATCTCAAATGCTCAGGTGGGAACTGCTCTATCCAAGGGAAAGGACGCAGCATCCATGGGACCAGATGGTGTCCCTGGTTTTGTGCTCCATGAACTCACTCAAGAATTAAACCCGCAGTCAGGGCAGCTGTTTGATCTTAGCCTCAACTCAGGATATGTTCCCAAGGAGTGGCATATGTCAATGGTGGACCCACTTCACATGGGGTGCCTCCACCAACCACGGAAACTACCATCCCATCAGCTTGACAAGCAGGGTCTGCTAAGCTATGGAGAAGATCATAATGGAAGTCATAGATGAGGACATAGGGGACTTGCAGACATTAGATCCAACCCAGTTAGGCTTTGTCGAGGGCAGATCATGCCTTTTAAACTTGGTTGACTGTTTCATAACAGACACCAAGGCCATTGACAAGGGCAAGGCACTCCACACAGCCTACCTTGACCTGGCAAAGGCTTTCAACACAATACCCCACTCGGGTATCATTGAAAACATCACCAGCTTAAATGTGAACCCATACATCACAAGATGGGTTGCAAACTGGCTACGTGACAGAACAGACAGGTTCAGACTTGCTGGTGCCATGTCACACTCCACAACTGTCACAAGTGGTGTCCCACAGGGCTCAGTCCTGGGCCCACTATTGCTCAGCATCTACTTTTCAGAAGTACAAGCAAACACAGCAGGATTATGGCTGACAAAGTTTGAAGATGACTGCAAACTGGGAACCATAGTTGGACACCCATCTGACACAGACATCCTTCAGAAGGGTGTCATAGACACGGATAACTGGTGCCAGAGCCATGGCCTTACATTAAACACTAAACAATGCATAGCCATACCCTTTGGGAAGAACAAGGTTACCACTAGTTCCCATGTAGGTGGCAATCCTCTAAGCACACAGGAGGTTATCAGGGACCTGGGCACCCAGGTTGACAGTAACCTTTTGTTTGACACTCACGTTGCCAGGGTAGTTAGGTAGAACTTCTACATTGCCCACCTCATCATGCAGGGATTCACATCTAGATCCAGGGAGGTCATTGTTCCCTGTACTCTTCACTCATCGGACCATTGATTGAGTGCAATGCCCCATTCAGCATGTATATGACCCGACACCTATGGCAATTGGATGGGCCCACAAATTCCTCGACAGGAGGAGAAAGGGTCTCAAACATATTTCTTATGCTGCCCGACTGAAGGAATTCCAGCTTGATTCCGTGACTTACCGTCTGCTCAGAGGTGACCTGTGCCTGACATCCAAGGCCATGTCCAAACCTGAGTTAATGTACACGCTTCACCTCAAGACCTCTACATCCATCAGAACTACAGTGGCAGGAGATTTAAACCTCAACACAGATATTAATAGGATGTGCTGGAGGGACAGATTCTTCAACCAGAGAGTCCCTATGCTGTGGAACAACATCCTGGTACATGTGAGGCTGAGTACCTCACTGGCTTTGTTCAAGTGAGATCTTAATCAATGGATGGGAGATTGCAGGTATGCCCCAGGGATAACCTCAGTATCACTGCTTGTCAGAGGCACAGCAATATAATGGGCAAATTATCCGTCAGAGTGAAGGCGGCAGACTCCACGGAACTCTGGTCTAGGCTTATAAATGCCCTAGGGCAGATAGCCTAGTATGAACCTGTGAACCTGTGAACATAGGCCTGGGGCAGTTCCTGCTATTAGGACAGTGGTCTGCAGCAAGCTATATAGTAGTAGTCAGTTTTAGCCATTGGTGTTTGACCATGGCTAATGCATGTTGCTTCTTGTTGTGGTAACAACAGGGTGTGTGGTTATCCATGCCATTTATTGGTAGTCACCCTCATTTTGTATCTTGTTCCATGTTTTTGCACATGTACATCACTGTATGAGGTGTGACCCTGGTAGTGTCAGGGTGCTGATGTGCGCTTTGACCCTGTTTTCTATTACAGCACTGATATGTGCATTCCTATACTGTGTGCATTTACACTGCACACATCTTGCTGTTTATACCTTTGGCATTGGGTAGCATTACATCTAGGTTCCTATCCCTTGTGATAGCTATGAGGTGGGTTTGTGTTTTTGTGGTTTATGATTGGTGAGGGTGGATGTTAGTCATGGTCCTCAGGTGTGCATATGATACATGGTGTTACATTACTTAACACATGGCATTCATGCCTCGGGTGGTGCTGCAGGGCTGCCTCTGTCGGATGCACATACTACACTCCCTGTACGTTTGGAAGCAGGTTGTGTCATGTTAGGCATCCCTGTTACTGTATGAGTGAGTCAGAGCGGGTATCAGTCCCAGTGTTCCTACTGACCAAGCATATGTGCTATGCGTTGCCTCTTTGCCAAGGCCAGGGCATACTGGGCACGCCTCCTTCTGCCTACTGGGACAAGGTCAGGTTGTTCCTCCTCCAAGTCACCCCTGCCTGTGGTGGCCTTGGCAATGGTGGGGATGTTTGGCCCAGCCCTGTGCTGGTCCTGCTGCAGCTGTTTCCGCAGGATCATATTATGTAGCATAGCACATATCATGATCATTTGGGTACATGTAGTTGGTGTGTACTGCAAAGCTCCACCAGACGTGTCCAGACACCGGAACCGTGACTTGAGCAGCCCAAACACACGCTCTATGATATTACGTGTTTGTGCGTGTGCCTCATTATGGCGTTCCTGTTCGGGTGTGTGTGCATTTCTGATGGGTGTCATCAGCCACGGCTCAAGTGCATAACCAGCATCACCACTAGGTGTCCGTGTGGGAAGTCCCCATTGGCAAATGATTGGTACAGCTGCGTCAGATGCCAGATGTGGGAATCGTGGTAGCTCCCAGGGCAGCCAGCACACACATTCATTATTATGCCCTGGGCATCACACACGACCTGGCAGTTGATGGAGGGGTATCCCTTGCGGTTAATGTAGACTCTACCCCGCTCACCGGCTGGTGCCTTGATGCGTATGTGCGTGCAGTCTATTGCACCCAGCACCTCAGGGTATCCCGCTATTTGCTGGAAGAGACGATATTGCTGGCCACAACCTCACGGTCATTAGGGACATATATATGATCACTGACATGTGGTGACATGGCATCCAGGAACTGGTGCAGTACCCTGGAGGCTGATGCCTGTGATATCCCCATCATATCGCCAGTTGGTCTCTGGAAGGTACCTGTTGCTAGTATTCTTAGGCCAACACATACCTTGGTTTCCACTGGGATGGGTTCCCCTCTGTTGGTTCTGTGTGTGAGGCGTGGCCTGCACAGCTCAACAATCTGCTGCAGGAGCTCTCTGTCCACTCTATAGCGCTCTACTATCTCCAGCTCATGTAACCCATGGTAGGTGACCCTGGGCCTGTATACTCTTCTCCTTCTCCTCACTCTGGGTTGTCTGTCAGCATCTGCATTATCACCACCCTCAGCAATTCGCCTATGTCTGATTATAACAGCTATGGCAGCCCCTAGCATTTCTGCTCTGAGTTCAGCTTTTTCAGTTTTCAATTCTGATAGCTTAGTTTCTGGCAGTATCTCTTGTGAGAAACAGCCTGCACTGCTCTCTGTTGTGTTTTAAGTGCTGGGTTGGGTTTCTAGTCTGCCTGTGTAATTGCCTGCTTCCAATTGTTTCCACCAATTAACTCCAGCAGTATTCCTGGCAGTTTTCCTGTATTTTGGTTGTTTCCTGCTTCCTCTCTGTTTCCTGAGGGGGAGCAATGTGCACACCAGCTTAAACACGCTCACAGTCACTTAAACGCGCACACATCCCTACACGGTGTTACACGCGCACACATCCTTACACGGTGTTAGCTAGGCTGATTCATGCTAAAACGCGCGCACACTGCCTTACACACGTGCACGCCCACGCAAACCGTTGTAAACAGTTTGCAACACGCTCCCACATGTAGAACCTGCCTTACACGCGTGCATGCACGTATATCAAGAAACTTAGAGTGTAGGGATAGCGTATGCCCTCAATTTCTTGACTTTCCTAGTGTTCTGTTGGGACACACCTCCCTCCCTGATGTCTGTCTGTCATCTCTTACCTTACATTGCCCTCCAATCTGGTACATTTCTTTCTATCCTTCCCCATGATGTCACCTACCTCTTACTCTGTTCCTCCCCTTCTCTAACTCTTACACTACTCAGAAAGTGCTCATTACCTATGTGGCAGTGTGATTCAGTATTGTAACCCTCATTTACATAGGATTGCCTAGTAATGCTTAGTTACATATCTTACACGGAGCTTCCCCCCCTTGACAACCACTAAACGGAGGCCATATTGTTTTTGCTCTGCAAGTCCCTCCATTGACATTTCATGTAATACATAAATCCCACAATTGTGGGCTTATAAGCTTCGGTTTTCAGTTTTAGGTAGCGCACCCCGTTTGCGGGTGTGCTACAGTTAAACACATAAATCCGTGGAAAAAAAAAGTTATATAACTTTTTTGCAACACTTTCATGCCAATGGCCACATATTTGGCCATTGGCATGCTTACTGTAACAAATGCACCCTTTATTTGGAGCTGACATAGCTCCGTTTTTAATTTTGCAGAAATGTACTCAGTTGTCAGCTGAGTACATTTCTGCAGCTAACACGTCCGTTACACGGACTGGTTTGGGCTTCGTGGATCGCTCACATACCTCATTTGCATATCTTGGAGCTGCAAATGAGGTATTGAGCATTTCCACGCCCACTCCGTGTAAGAGACGTGTTAGCTGTCTCTTACACGGAGATTTGGGCTGTTGCTGAATCAGGAGGCTTACACGGAGGCTTACACTACTCTTAAACTCCGTGTAAGCCTTCCTGAATCTGGCCCTCTGTCTTTCACCAAGCCCCAAGCAAGATTCCACATTCACCACTTTGGAGCTCTGTGTCCCTGTTTCAAGTAGCTGACATACACACTTGGCTAATTCATTTACACACACACACACACACACACACACACACACACACACACACACACACACACACACACACACGCACGTGCACATGCACACACACACCTGGGACAGCCTGGCACAGATTAGCCAACTGTGCCCCCTATGTCCAGACTATTAGGTTTATTACACTGCCACCAGTCAGCTACTTTAAGGCTCTTACAAGGGTCCCAATTATACTAAGTAAAATTAACACAAATACAAATGGTAGAGTTTGACCAATGCAGCAAGGCTTTCAGGAGTGGCCACAGTATCACTAAAATAAGCATAAGTACACTTAAGATGTTAAAAGTATTCTCTAAAAGATCAGACACAATGAAACGTAAAGAAATATTTAATAATAAACAAAACAGAAAAACGTGAATACTGAATATCTAGTTACAATAAACACCAAAGTTTCAGTCACAGGAGATATATAAAAAAAACACAGTTGGATATATTCACACAGATTCATAAAAACAATACTTAACTAACTTCACTATATTTTCCTGATGGACTACAGAATTATTGTTCCCTGGTTACATACTAAAGCAAAACAAGATAAAATGTGTTGAGTTGCTTACTACAGCAAGGCAAGATGAGGCGTGTGGTAATGTGAGATATTTGTGAGAGATCTTTCCTGTCAGGTTTGAAAAACAAAGTGCTGCTGCAAGAGTTCAGTCATATCTCTCACTAAAGAATCATTTCAGTGCTGGTTATAGAATGACATCACAGCTGGTCACCTAAGTCTGGTACAGTACACATTCAGAGCTTTGCTAAGATCTGCTGCAGTACCTGAAAGCTATAAAACAATTTCAAAAACTTCCACCCTTCCTGGGTAGCAATCAGTTCACCCCAAAAGATAATACAGTGACATTTGTAGTCCTGGTTTTCTCAGCCGTTTTTGTCTCTGGCTACAATCAGACCTGTAAGATAAAATCTTTATGGCCTAAACCAACCCATTAAATTTTCAACCTATTTTTCAAAATTAGCTGGACTGAGATTAACATCTTCCCTTCCAGAATTATCTGTTAAACCATATACATTTAATCAGTTACGATAATACTGTCTAACATACTTGTATATCTCTTTTTTGACAAAAGCAACTTTACAAATACATTTTTAACACAAGTAACTTTACAAATCAGTGTGACAGTCAAATGACATAACATTCTTTACAAAACTCCAGCAAGCTATGCTGGCATATGCTACACATGCACTGCCCTATTCTCCCTGGCACACATGGCAATAACTCACATCATTACACCACTATTCAGGAATGTAAAGACGCAGGTGTGAGATTCAAACTGCTGTAGCCAGCTGTCTTCAAGGCATTCTTCCCTGGAGGGGCAATATAATTTTTTTAATGAAGTACATGTCAAGAAGGAAATATAGAAGTTTGTCAAATAAAAAGTCAGTTCTGAAACAGAAGGAGATTCTGCTTCTTGTTCTTCTGGTAATAAAGACCAGAGAGAGACTGCACTTGTGAAACCTTTTCCACTGTTTCAATGGACAATGTTGAACAGAAGGAAGGAAGCATGATACCTGACAAGAAAAGTTAAGAGTATGTTGGAAATGAAGCAGAGACAGGCTCTGAGAGATGGAGACAAACAGTAATACAACCAATAACTTAATGTGGTATAACAATGCAATAATTGTATTTGTGAAATATGACAGAAGAAAAAAATCTGTAAATATTGGACTTTTTCAGAATGTGTTGGACTTGTGGGGGAAGTTTATGCCCTTCTTCGTGTCATTAATGTTTGGAAAAATGCTTTGGGGAGGGGAAGAGAGGGGAGAAAGTTAACTCTAAGTAAAGAAAGCTTTTTTTCTTAATAGTATTATTTTTGTGGTGTATGGTTTTCTTTCCATGCTATAAATTAAAGTTTTCTCAGTTATTTTTAAGTGTAATGGGGATTGTAAATAGGTGCTGCTGTTCTCTTTTTTTCTTTCTTTCTTTCTCCTTGTTCAGTTTTAAGAAATGTAGGTACTGCAATGTAAAAAAAAGCCTTGTTAAAAGAGCATGACAAAAGAAAAATTAATGTTCTTTATCTCACCCTTGCATAGGGGAGTGACTGGATTAAAAACCTTAGATTTATTTAGTAACTAGTTTTAAGAGAAAGCAAGTGAAAAAATGAATATTGAATATTATGAGGCTTTTTTCCTAGCAAATGCCTGTATGCTCAGTAGCAATTTTGTATCTGGCCCTCATATCTCCATGGAAACAAACTGATAAAGAAAAATTAACTGGCTGGATCTCATGTCTCCATGGAGACAATTTGATAAAGAGAAACTGGTTACAGTCTGGTAGAGAGTGACTGGCTGGAGAAAAAAAAAAGAAAAGAAAAGAGAAACTGGCTAGGAGATCATGTTCTCTGAAAACAATCAATGGTTTTCCCAGCTAGGACAGCTATAAAGATAAGACAAAACCAGTTAGCACTTAGGTGTACAGGCTGCACTGTGTGTTTTAGCATGGATAACCTTTACTTTAGGTTAACTCAAGTTGTCAGTTTGGGATATTTGTTCCTACAAGGAGGGTAAAACTACAACATTTGAAGATGTACACAGTTTTGTGCATTATAGGTTTTAGGGGGTATTGTTTTTTTTTTTTTTTTTTTTTTTTTTTTTTTGAGGGCTTTCAATAAAATAAAAAGTTTTGTAAGATGCGACATAGGCTCAAATAGATATGACAAGAAACAACTAAATAAAAGTTCAACCTACAAACAGTGCATGCATGTGACACAAAATGCTCCACTTACAGAAATCCCAATCCTTCAGAGCCACACGCACCAGGGATCTAAACCTTGTCATCACAATGAACAAAACATGCTGGAGGGATAGGTTCCTGACCCAGAGACTCCCCATACTCTGGAATAGACTGCCCATACATATCAAGCAGAGCGCCTCCTTGGCCTTCTTCAAAAGGAACCTTGACGACTGGATGGGAGATAGGAAATTAACCCCAGGGATCATGTCAGTTTCATGTCAGTTTCCCTGCTAGACAGGGGTCCAGGGAAGTAAATATTGTGGGAAGAAATATCCAGGGCATTGTTATAGCTAGGCTTGTATAGGCCCTAGGGTTGATAGCCTAGTACCAGCCTATTTATTAGGCATTTAACAAAAAAGGTGTTATACACAAACGGTGGGAATAATAACTTTTTAATACAATGATACCTTCTGTAATGTCTTTAAAAGTTAATGGTCTCACAGATAAATACAAAAATACAGAATAGTGAACTACATTAAAAGGTGTAGAGTGTAAATAGCTATTTTACAGGAGACACACTTGGAAAGAACTGAACATGTAAATTTGATAAGGAAAAGTTTTTCAGGATGGTTATTCAGTGGAATATCTTGGACAAAGGAAAAGAGGAGTACTTATATTAATTGCAAGCAGCACTCCAATAGTGATAGAAGAGGATAAAAAAGATAATAATGGCAGATTTGTAGTGCTACGGGGCTACCGGCAAGGGAGGAGGATTACACTGGCATGTATTTATATTCCACCTAAAACTGCTATAATGGAACTTAAGAAAATTCTGGGAGAACTAATCAGTTTTCAGCAAGGAATATTACTTATAGTGGGGGGCTTTGATCTGCAGCCGTGAAGATGTGTCTGGGGTGCCCAGATAGGAAAGTATAACAAAGGAGGGTAGATTTTTTAAGAAATTTATGAAAATATTTGGCATGGAAGATGTGAATTCAGTAATAGGAGTTCAGAGCAAATTTACATATTATTCCCCAAGATATAAAAACTGGGCTAGGCTAGACAGAATTTACATTTCACAGGAACAGTGCATTTAATTGAAGGTCTTGATATGCACCCAATAACTATTTCCTGTTGCCAATAATAACTAAAATACAAACATATGGTAATGAAATAAAAATTAGACACTGGAGCTTGCCCACATATCTGTTGAAAAGAGAAGAATTTAAGGAATGGGTAGTGGAGATTATTCAAAAGCTGTTTGAGAGGATATAGTTTGGGTAGTGGAGATTACTCAGAAGCTATTCAGGAGGACAGAGTTTTCTTCTCAAAATATAGTTAGGGTATGGAATAAAATTAAGGTAGAGTTTAAAAATAGGGGGGGAATAAAAGAAAGGGAGCTTTAAGTGACAAAATATTTATTTATTTATTTAAATTATTTATTTATGAACAAATGTTAAAGTATTGCAGAATGGGGGAATCTCACAGAACAAGAAGATCAACAGCAGAATGCTACGTAGAAAATAAGCGATTACCTCGATAATAGACACAAGTTTAGAAAGACTGCTGTTAAGCAACTATTTTTTGATAATAACAGCAACAGAAAGTAGAAAGGGCTGTCACCAAGCTTAAGGAGCCTATAAAAAGAAGGTAAAGAGAGAACATGTAGAGGTATTAGGCATTATTTCAGAAATTCTATCAGAGTCTGTATAAAGCAAACATACTGAACTCAAGAACTTGCCCCACTTAGTCCTCACTCTCCAAGCATTCCTCTATGTCCTAGGATTACGTACCTTTACTATCAGCATCTTACTGATTGTTTTCCACTCACCTCTCTTCTTTGGCTCTTCCCACTCTGTTCGCCCTGCGGGCTCACTTCACTCCCCTCCCTACCCCCAATTCCCACCCACCCCCAGGGGTCCTACACTTATAGCTCTATAGCCACACCCCTATCCCTCCTATCCTATTACTCTCCTTCCCGCCAAATTGTTCCCTAGCCTTAACACACCCCTTCCACTCCCCCCTTCTCTATCTGTGCCCTATGACCATATTTCTTCTATTACCTTTCTCTATTACTTATACTTCTCTCCTTACACATCCTCTTTCCTCTCCAGCCATTCTTTCTCTATTCCCTATAGAATCCATTCTTATTTACCAACTGCTTTAAATAATTTACTACCCCCTCTATTGCTTACTACACTCATTTCTCTCCTCTTTATACTTTCCCCTCTACTTCCTCACTTCTCAGAGTACTAAATTATGTCTCCCTACATACTAACTATGCCTTTACTCTCTGTCTTAATCATAACCACCCTTCTTGCAACATACCATCTCACCTTTCTTGAAATTTCACTTGACAACTCTCTTATCTCCACACAAAAACACACTTCTACTAGACTCACTTTCACAACTTACCCTAATGTTAATTCCACCCCTAGCTATCATCTATCTAAATTCCACAGGCAACATCACCTTACTTACCCCCTACTATCTAGCAAAAAAACAAAAACCCTAACAATTCTAAAGAAGAACTACTTAACTAAACTAGTTAATCCTACCCTACAAGATGGAGACATCCACCCCAACCCTGGCCCTATCTCACCACCTCCCCAAAACTGCTCACCTAACCCCAATAGTAACTTCCTTATAGGACACCTTAACATCCAAAGCATAAATAATAAAATACCCTTCATCTATGCCCTCTTAGATATCCACTCATTTGACATCCTTTGCCTCTCTGAAACCTGGCTTAACCCAGGCACAAAAGACTCAGAGATTATACCCCAAGGTTATAACATAATAAGACATGACCGATTGAAACGCAAGGGTGGAGGAGTAGCAATACTTTTCAAAAATCAACTTAACATCTCTACTCAACCAGCATGCCCAAACCTAAATAGCAAAACAGAAACCATCATAATTAAACTCCAACTTAACACCAAAAAATCCATTTACATTATTTGTTTGTATCTTCCCCCAGGTAACAACATTCCAATACTAGAAGACTTTTTAAGCTGGGTTTCTACCACCTACCCCCAAGAAACCATAATTCTTGGCGACGTTAACGTAGACTGGAACACTATTAATACTGTCAATCCCTCCTCTCATATTAACCTACATGGTTTCTCACAAACTATTACCTCAACTACAAGAGTCAATAAGCCCAGTAAGAAAGAGAGTATATTAGACTGGATACTCACAAATAAAGTTAAGACACAATATAAGGTAGGTACTATGCCAGATGACATCAGCGACCACTGCCTAACCTACATTACTAGACAAAAATCAGAATATGTTAACCTCCCAAATACAAGGCTAATTCAATCTGTCAAGCACTTTAACATAGACATTTTTAAAGCTGAACTGAGAGCATGTAAATGGAATTGCTTAAAATCACTCCCCCTGGAGGAAGCAGTATTATTCTTTAATTCTACATTCTTATCCATACTTGATTCACATGCTCCAGAACGCTCTATTAGAGTAAAGACCAAATCTGCCCCATGGCTGACCACCAATACTAAAAAACTCATGCTTGCTAGAAACAAAGCATGGACAAAATGGAGATGCAATAAACAAAACCCTGATTTAGTTAATTTCCGCCAGCTTCGAAATTTAGTGAAAAAATCAATAATCTCTGACAAGAAAAACTTCTACTGTAAACTTCAGGAAACTCATATTAACAACCCTAAACAGTTCTGGTCATCAGTAAATAGACTTCTTTCCCCAGGAACTGCTAAAACTCCTTCCCCACTAAATGTTGACCCAGAAACCCCTCTCCAGACTGCTAATGCTTTCAACTCTTTTTTCTCTGAAACTATTCAAACCCTAGCCAAACAAATGAACCCTAACAACTCTCATATACCATCTAACATAACTACCTCTTCCTTCAACTTCTCTCTAAAACCTATATCTACCTCTTTCATCTACAAACTCATTCACAAACTGAAACCCTGTACCCCTTCTGCTGACAAGCTCCTTCTCTTTTCCTTCAGAAAGCTGCCAAAGAAATTGCATATCCTATATCCTTACTTATCAATAGAACTATCCAAGAAGGAACCATCCCTGATATCTGGAAAGTCTCCTATATTATCCCACTGCATAAAGGTGGTAACTCCCTTGACCTTTCCAACTTTAGACCAATTGCCCTTCTTTAACCCCTAGCAAAAATCATGGAAAAATGTATTCATCAGCAACTTGTACACCATCTCTCTCTTCACAGCATAATAGCAAACTGCCAGCATGGTTTCAGACCCCATCACAGTACCACCACTGCCCTTCTATCCTTTGTAGATACTATCAACAAAAATCGATACAACAATACTCTCTCCTCTGCTCTTTTCATTGATCTCTCTAAAGCTTTCGACATGGTCAACCACTCTCTCTTAATTAACATTCTTGAATCTCTCCCTTGTGATAAACTAGCCACTAATTGGTTTAAATCTTATCTTAACAACAGACAACAAGCAGTAATATGGGAAAACCATATCTCATCTCTCTTGCCCATTTCCATTGGAGTTCCCCAGGGCTCCATTCTGGGTCCACTTCTGTTCTCCCTCTTTATTAACGATCTTCAGACTGCTATCCCACAAGCAACCTGCATACAATATGCAGATGATTCTACCCTTATCTGCTTGGCACCTTCCTCTACTGAACTGAGCTCATTGACCCAAAATACCTTTAACTCAGTAGAAACTTGGTTTTCTAGACGGTTTCTCCTACTAAATGCAAAAAAAACTAAACTCCTCCTCTTCTCCCCCACCACTTGGTCCCCCCCTTTAAACTTTACCATTTCTTCTAATAATGGCACTATCATCTCACCTGATCCAACTACTAAACTTTTAGGAATAACCATTGACAATAATCTTTCCTTCGATCAGCACATTAACAACACCATCAAGGTTGTTAATAGAAAAATTGGATCCCTATATCGTATCAAACCTTTTCTAACCCCAGCAACAAGAACCAAAATTGCACAATCTCATCTCCTATCTACTCTCCTATATGCTTCCCCCATTTATACAAACCTCAAGAAAAACAATCTTAACAAACTTGCAACTTGCTATAATAACATAGCTAAACGCCACTAGTAACCCCTTTAGGACCCACCATTGTATAAATCTGAAACAACTTGGCTGGCTCGAATTTCAAAACTACCTAAAAATTCCTCAACTCACTATAGCCCACAACATATTACACCTACCTGACAACACCCCAATACTCTCTCAACTTCTAATCCCTTACAACAATCTTAACTCACTTGCTCCTCTAGTAAACTCATGGCAAAATCAATAAAGGTAAACAACACAGCAGGTGGTTCTCTATTCACTAACACTATAGGTAGAAGCTGGAATCTCTTACCTAGTGACATAACTTTGACTACATCCCTACCACAATTCAAACAGAAAATTAAACTGTACTACCTCAATCATTGGCTTTGTTCCTGCAGTACACCTGACTAACCTTTTTCTCATACTCTATTTCTCCTTCACTCTTCTCATCACTACCTGTCTGATTTCTCCTCCTTTTACTGCTCTAATCTAACTATGTACATTTTATGTATAATTGCTAATATGTAATGAACTGCTTATTGTAAACTTGTTTCTCTTTGAAATTATCTTTCATTCTGTGTGTTGTTATGACTTCCAATTTTTGCTATTTCTTAACAGTAATGATTATTTGTAATGTACTTAGTATTTAGTGGAGCTTTTCTCCTCGGGCCTCTGCTGAAAATGGACATGTATCCAGCCAGACTAGCCCGGTCAACAAATGTAAAATAAAATAAAATAAAATAAATAATAAGAAAAGATACAAATGGAAAGGTTTCTGGAAGAATTACATATGCCAAGGTTAGCGGTAGACAAGGCTCAACTACCAACAGTTAGGATAGGAAGAGATGAGATAAAAATTGAGATGTATAACTAATCTACAGGAAAGTCCCTAGGAACAGATGGTATTCTTTTCAAAGTCTGGAAGCTAGGAGGGAAAAAAACTGATAAAGATCTGGAAGGTTTTATTTAAAAGTACTTTAAGAGGAGGAGAAGCACCAACATCATGGAAGAAAGCGGTGGTAGCTGTAATACCTAAACAATGTAAAGATCCATCAGATCCAGCTTCATACAGGCCCATTTTAATACTAAACCATGACCGTAAGGTGTTTGTGTCTATAATGGCTAAAAAAATGGCAAAAGTAATGCTAAAATTTATAGATATGGATCAATGTAGTTTTGTGGAGTGCAGGCAAGCATTTGATAATAACAGAACACTGATGATTCAGAGGGAAGCAGAATGTAAGAAAATACCAGTGTTGCTGGTGGGTCTTGTGCAGAAAAAGCATTTGACTGAGTAAGCTGGGACTTTATGAGCAGGGCAACTGAAGCACTTGCATTTCCTGAAAAAATATAAGGTTGATTAGGAGGATATATGAGGGATCAGAGGTGAAAATTAAAGTGAGTGGATCCTCTCTCATAATTTCTGCTTGAGCAGAGAAACCAGGCAGGGGTGTCCTCTTATGCCCTTTGTTATTTGTATTATATTTAGAAACACTGGCAAAGAAAATAAGGGACTCAGAAATTCAAGGATATCATTGGTATGGTAGTCAAGATAAGCTGGCTCTATTTGCAGATGATATTATTCTATACCTGACAAAACCAGAAAGCGACATTACAATGTTGTGGAACATTTTGAGACAGTTTCAGATTTTTTTCAGGATACAAAATTAATGAAGCTAAAACAATGGCAATAGCAGTAAAATATGTACCCACATATGAATTGGTTCAGAAATATCCATATTTATGGGGACATGATAAAATGAAGTATTTAGGAGTATGGATTAAAAATTATTCTGGTGTGGGAGCTAAGGATATGTGGGAAGAAACTAAACAAAAGTTAATAGAAAAACTGAGAAAATGGAAGCTTTGTTATATGGATATGGATAGTAAGATACAAGTAGTTAAAATGTTTTTAGTCTCATTAGTCTTGTACACAGGTCAGGCATATTTGTATCAACCAAGGAGAAGTTGTGGATAGCAATTAAAAAAGAGCTGAAGGACTTTATATGCGAGGGGAAGATGGCAAGAGTCAAGTGGGATAAGCTGATTCTTTCAGTAGAACAGGGCGGATTGGGATTGCCCAATCTGAAGGGGTATTTCAGAGCTACACAGTTAAGGCTCCTATACATAGTACAAGCAAAGAATTATAATTCAAAGTGGAAAGGGATGATGATGAAGCAGGGCGGGTAGCTCAAGAAACAAGGAGATATTGGGATTTTGGATGCAGGCCATTAAGGAGAATAACAATAATCATACAGAATATTATATTTATAAAGCAGCAGAAAGTATCCTGAGAACTAAGTCAACACAGGAATGGAGAAAGGAGATTCTGCCGATAGGGATGACTGCAATTAGGAATATTGACAATAGGCAACAGGGGGGTGGAATTTGTTGCAGAAAACTGGCAAAGGAACCAAGGTATTGGGAGCAAATAACTAGAGAGGGAAAGATGATTTATTTTACTGCAGGTTAGAGATTGCCTTCCATATCAAGGATATCACAGTAATAGGCAAACAGAAAGAAAAGGGGGGGGGTCATAAACGAAAGACCAGCACTGGTAGAGTTTATAGTAGAATCTAGAACAGAAGCTGCCATTAAAAAAAGAATAATTAGTAGAGCATACAAAATATTGCATGGTAACTATAAGAATCAATCAGAGGAGATTAGAAAGGATTGAGAAGAGACACTGGATAAGCAATTCACAAAGAAACAATGGGAGGATATATGTATGTCTCCCAAATGTGCAACAAAATCTAGAAGATTTAGGATTTTTGCTTGGAAATGTTTACATAAATATTTTTATTCTGCAAGTAGACTCCAGAGCATTTTTCCTCAGGTAGACAGCAAATGTTGGAGGTGTGACAGGTAAGAAAGAGGTAACTGGCAACAAATTTTCTGGGACTACAGTGAGTTGTCAGACATTAAGGACTCCTTGCGGGATGTACTGTCAGAGATGATGGGTAGGCAGAGTCTTGTGATGCGGGAGATGATTTTTCTGAGCTATGACATAGAATCGGAATTGCCTAGACATGGTAAGGCCTTGCTGTGTCTAATTATGGTGGCTGCCAAAAAAGTAATTACTAGAAAATGGAAATCAAAATTTAAACCACCTATATTAGAAGTAGTGAATATAGTAACAGAGATAAAACAGCTGGAACTGAGATCTTTAGAAAAGGGTAGTAGTAAACTACATATGAATAAATGGGAATTTTGGGAATTATATATATATATACATATATATATATATATATATATATATATATATATATAGGGGAAAATGAAGTTTAAAAGAAGGCAGGACTTAAATGAGCTATGTAATGTTTGACTAAAAATGATTGGGTAGATTATAAGTGATGTATAATGTTTGCAGCTGGGAGTGTGTCAGTATGGTTTGTGATGTAAAATGCTTGTAACTAGGATTGTGTTGAAGTGGTCTGTTTTCATTTATATAAATGTAGGACTGCCTATGTCATAAGTAATGGTTTAATAAAGTTGTTTCTTGTTTAAAAAATAGTTTATGCAATGTTGCTTATGTTATATGATAATTAGCAATATATGTGAAGTATAATGTTTGTAAACGTGAACTTAATACAGTTTGATTACTTTTCTATAAATGTAAACGTGTATATATCACAAGTGATAATTCAATAAAGGCGTTAAAAAGAAAAGATATACTGTGCAGGTATTTTACAGCTCAACACACTACAAATGTCTTATACGACTCTCCTGTAGGTCACTCTGTTGAACCTTATTTCTTTTTTTCCCCAGAGTAAGGCAATAATGTACATACAATGGATATAAAAAAGTGTACACACCCCTATTAAAATGCCAGGTTTTTGTGATATAAAAAATGAGACCACAATAAGTCATTTCAAAACTTTTCCCACCTTTAATGTGACCTATAACATGTACAATTCAATTGAAAAACAAACAAATCTGTTAGAGGAAAAAATAAAAAACATACAATAAGCTGGTTGCATAAGTGTGCAACCCTTAAACTAATATTTTTTGAAGAACCTTTTGATTTAATTACAACCTGCCATCAATTAAAGAGACTCTGATTAACCTCAAATAAAGTTCAGCTGTCCTAGTAGGATTTTCCTGACATTTACTCAGTTGCCTGCTACAGCAAAAGCCATGGTTCACAGACAGCTTACAAAGCATCAAAGGGATCTCATAGTTGAAACGTATCAGTCAGGAGAAGGGTACAAAAATATCCACAGCATTGGATATACAATGGAATGCAGTGAAGACAGTCATCAAAAAGTGGAGAAAATATGGGACAACAGTGACGTTGCAGAGAAATGGATGCCCCTCCAAAACTGATGAAAAGACAAGACAAAAACTGGTCAGGGAGGCTACCAAGAGACTTACAGCAACACTGAAGGAGCTGCAGGAATTTCTGGCAAGTACTGGTTGTGTACTACATGTGACAACAATCGCCCATATTTTCCATATATCTGGACTATGGGGTAGGTTTGCAAGATGGAAGCCTTTTCTTATGCAAAAAAACATCCAGGCCCAGCTAAAATTTGCAGAACAATACATCAAGTCTCCCAAAAGCATGTGAGAAAATGTGTTATGGTCTGATGAGATCAAGGTTGAGCTTTTTGGCCACAATTCCAAAAGGTACATTTGGCGCAAAAACAACACTTCGCATCACCAAAAGAACACCATCCCCATGGTGAAGTGTGGTGGTGGCAGTATCATGCTTTGGGGTTGCTTTTCTTCATCTGGAACTAGGGCTTTAGTCAAGGTGGAGGGAATTATGAACAGTTCCAAATACCAGTGACTTTTCGTCCAAAAACTTTCAGGCATCAGCTAGAAAGCTGAAGATGAAGAGGAATTTCACCTTTCAACACGACAATGACCCCAAGCATGCATCCAAATCAACAAAAGAATGGCTTCACCAGAAGAAAATTAAAGTTTTGGAATGGCCCAGACCTAAATCCAATAGAAAATCTGTGGGGTGACCTGAAGAGGGCTGTGCAGAAGAGATACCCTCGCAATCTGACAGATTTGGAGCGCTTTTGCAAAGGAAGAGTGGGCAAATATTGCCAAGTCAAGCTGTGCCATGCTGATAGACTCCTACCCAAGAAAACTGAATGCTGTAATTAAATCAAAAGGTGCTTCAACAAAGTATTAGTTTAAGGGTGTGCACACTTGTGCAACCAGCTTATTGTATGTTTTTTATTATTTTATATTTTTCCCCTAACAGATTTGTTTGTTTTTCAATTGAACTGTATAGGTTATAGGTCACATAAGGTGGGAAAAGTTTTGAAATTATTTATTGTGGTCTCGTTTGTTAATATTGCAAAAACCTGGCATTTTAACAGGGGTGTGTACACTTTTTATATCGACTGTAGATGCCTATCATAGCTGCATGAACGTCATATTAACATTTTTAAAGGGTAATAATAGATCTGATGTGAAGTCAGAAGCAATGGCTGAGTTACTGAAGGAAACTAATGCACATACATTTAATAACCAATCTTCGGTCACCTGCAGCAATTGAGATTTAAATCTACTACATATAAACTTGGTAATGGAGAAGAAATTATTCAGCTCTAATTAACAATATTAAATACTGATACAATTCTAAATGATATGTTACTATCAGGTGAATGATAAAAAATGTTTTGTCAAAGAATGACTATTATCACAGAATTAACTGCTGAAACTATAAAGCAGATTATCAATAACCAAGTCTGGTACTTTGGCAAAGCCTTTGCCAAAACAGATACAAGAAGATAAGTAACTTGAATTGTAACCATGCATATAAACAGTTTGACAGAGATGCTCATAATACATTTGTGGGTACAATTCTGCATGGAAGGCAGTATTAAACAAAATGCTATACAGTACATAACTAACAAACAGATGCACATGTAAAAGTAAGTCATATGTACATTTTTCCACATAATAGAGAGAGTAACGAGTGGACAAAAACAATGCGTTCTACGAAAAGACAGCTGCATGACCAGTTTTTAGGTGGATATGTTTTTCTGTCAACTCAAAGTAATTTGATTATAATGATTATGATAGTGAGCTACTTGTTAAACAGTCTGTCAACTAGTTACTTCTGGAATTCCTGGACAACATCGTCATTACGATGAAGCACCCATCTTCCTGTTAATTTCCACTTGCAAAAGTGAACAGCACCCCAATAAACCCATACCACTTCATCCTGGTCCATATGTGGAAGATGACTGTGCAATCAAGTCACAGGAAATCAATGGCAAGAGAAGCTGTTAGTTACTATTAAAGTTCTAGTTAAAATAGTTGGAACAGGTAAGATGGATATCAGTCCCATAGATCTGTCTCATAAACAGACACCAAAATAGACATACTGGATATGGTGCTAAACAGCTTTCCTGCCTGGTGTTCAGAAGTTTGACAAGAACATCCAGCATGCTGTTTCAAGTTAGGAGGCATTCAAATCAGGCTTAGAAACAACTGAGTCCAAGTTCCAAGAACTACAAGCAGCAACAAATGGAAGTGAAAGATTTTATTTTTATTTATTTACGGAGGTAGAGCACTGATCTCCATGGACATTTTTCAGAGTCAGCCCAAGAGTGCTGCCTTGTTAAGTGACTTGCTCAGAGTCACACAGCTAGGCAATAGAAACCTAGAGAATCAAACCCTGGTCCACAGGAAACAGCTCCTTAATCCTCTACGCCACCCTGGTCTAATGACTAGTAAATAATAGGCTGAAAACTTCCATGCAGTGAAAGATCTTTCAAACTACTGGTGGGAAGTCTGGATGACTGGGACAGCTGCACATTTCACATCTGTCAACATAGTCCAGACATAACAAGAGCTGACAGAAAAAGCAGAAACATAGATTAGGCAAGTATGTAGTAAAAGAAAGGGATAGAATAAGTCAGTGATGAAACTAGCACTGAGCATTCTTTAGGTGCAACTGTTTATTTAACTCACAATCAAGACTAAAGATAACCAGTTTCTTGGCATTTTAGTTCAGTAACTTGAGTCCCAAGATTACTACTGAAATTACTGAACACTAGTTCGTTATGCACGAGGCCAACTATATGCTCCAGCCTGGAATATGAAGAATGTAGGCTCTTGACTGTCAGAATTAACCAGGTCACATTTTGTGAACACAGGCTACAGATTAACCTACAAATCCTGTCACTGGCACAGGGTGTTTGAAGACAGGGGTTGTCAGTAAGCTCTAGGAAACAATGCAATCCATAACATTCCTGACAATCCACCAGTTACTTCCTTCAAAAGCAATTTAAATGGTTGTTTTCCATCTGAGAACACTAAAGGTTGACTGTGTTACCCCTAATTCAGGTTCTTAAAACTAAGGGTTACTAAACCCCCTACAATCTGTGATACAGCTACCGATGCATTTAAAAACACCATTAATGCTCCCATCTGGCAGGAGGGGAAGCAGAACCTAGAACTATATCCCCACACTGTTAATGCTAATCCTTGCAGAAATGATGGGAAATAACTGATGCTGAAAAAAAATTCACATGAACATACGTGGTACTTATTGCAGCACCCAATACAAATTTTCATTAATATGCAGCATTCAGACCTTGATAAATCACAAGGACCTTGCTGAGCAGGTTGTACTCACTGCCTTTAGCAGGAATGTCTATAAGTGGTTCAGAAGGCATCTCTATAGCAGATTATCTGAAGTTTTTCCCATTGATGTTGTTCCTGCATCTATAGGGTTCTCATTGCTCGTACTACAACATCCGGTCCTGGGCCTTATGATTTTCATCATATTCATCTACAACACTGAAAATGACAGTACACATCTCTCTCACTCTTTAATGTGGAAAGTTTGGTCTTTACAGGGGCCTCCTATTCTGTGGATAATGTTTGTGATAATCCTCTGAAAGATAACTGAACATGTCTATGAATTGTTTAAAGACAGAACACCTATTCAGTTTACAAAAAATCTCTCCTAAATGGCACCACAGAGAACAGGATATCCCACTACTCAAGGATTTAGCAGGACCCCTTCTGGTACCCAATGTGATCTGGATCAAACAGTACAGACTGTCATATGAGCAGAAAGGGGGAGACTGATGGGAGCAAGAGAACTCAACACGACCAGTGCTTGCACTGCCCATGTCCACTATTTGTGATCTCTGGCAGTTGTCCAGGTCTCTGCTGAAATTGTCTGTTGAGTTCCTGCATGAACATTTCCATTTACTGACACATAATCCCAGTCTATAATGCTTGCACAGATTAACTATTTTCAGTCCTTCACATATTTCATTCAATACTCCCTCTCCTACCCAGTTCTCCCTTCAGTCCTGCATATTTATTTATCTGACATCTGCTTACCAGGGTGATCCAAATGGGTCAAACAGAACCCATTTTCAGAGGAGGCCCGGGGAGAAAAGGTCCAAGTTTCAGAGATATACAAACTTTGAACAAATAACAAAAATATACAGAGATATGGATTTACAAAAGTTACAAAAAGTGGAATACAGATTTACAAATAAAGTAAAAGTTACACAAATAAAGTAAAAGTTAAAAGTTATACAGCAATATGACTAATGCAGTAGTCTAAGAATTAAGCACACTGCTGAGAGTGTTTGGTAACTAACCATTATATATCCAAAAATACAAGTGAAAGACACAGTCTGAAGAAGTTCATGAGCAGAAAGAGAGATTCAATGTGACCTAATCTGGAGAAAAGGTTAGCCTGCATTGACACAATGATGCAGCCAGGAGTTAATCCTGTATTGTTGCATGATGGATTTAAAGGCAAGCAGGTCAAAAGTAGTTCTCACAGTTAGTGGAAGAGAATTCCAAGCTTTTGCAACATAGAAGGGGTAGAGGCTTAGTCTAACTGACTCAGAGGGTTTGGATATAGCGAGAAGATCTTTATCTGTGGACCTAAGTGATCTATTTGGTTTGCAAGGCTTGATGAATTTGTGTAGAGCTGGGCAGGCTAGGTGTTTGTAGACCATGTTATGGAGTGCTATAAGCTGAGTATAAAGTAAATAGTTGGGGAATTCTATTCAGTTTAGGTTTTTAGTGCCAGACAGTGATGGGTTCTGTTTTTTGAGTTGGTGGCAAACTAAGCCACCTTACTGTAACAGTGTTCCATTTTGGATCTGCAAGTGCCCTGTAAATTGGTAAGCACTGGTGCTCTGCAGAGGAGAGGGTAGAAGGAAAGTTTTGGCAAGGGTGACTTTGGAAGATAAGGTGAGGGTGTGTTTATTTCTATGTATGTACCAAGTTTCTGATGGGTTTTCTTTAAGTTATACTGTATATGGAGATCGAACTTTAGTTGATCGTCGATGATTACACCAAGTAGCTTAGTGTGATGGACAATTTCAGTGGTGGTGTTATCAGAAGAGAGAATTTTGAAGAAGTTTTGATTAGTAGTACAGTTCTTTGGCAGAAAGAAAAGCAACTTGCTCTTTTTCAGGTTGAGAAATAGGTGGCATTTTGTGAGCTAGGATTTAACAGAGGAAAAGGTTAGCTGAATATTAGACAGAACCTGTGGTAGTGTATTAGAGGTACAGACTATTGTGGAGTCACCCACATACTGAATCAGAGTTCCACTAGTGGAAGCAAAGTGTAGATCATTTGTAAAAATATTAAAAAGTAGGGGTCCTAAAATGGATGTGCGGCCACGGTGGTGCAGCGGTTAGCATTGTCGCCTCACAGCAAGAGGTTCTCTGGTTCGATCCTCGGCTGGGGTACCTTCTGTGTGGAGTCTGCATGTCCTCCCTGTGGTCGCGCGAGTTTCCTCCGGGTGCTCTGGTTTCCTCCCACATCCCAAAGACATGCTGTAGGTGGATTGGACACACTAAATTGGCCCTAGGTGTGAGTGCGTGAGTGTGTGCCTTCTGTGGAAGGTTGGGCGCCGGGCTGGCAACTCTACACTGTAAAACTCCACTGCCAATCATGAGCGGTCAGGTAATCCGCTGTGGCGACCCCTAACTGGGAAAAGCTGAAAGAAGAAGAAGGGGTGCTAAAATGGATCCTGAGGTACACTGGTGGGGTTTGCTAGAAAGGGGGAAACAACATTAGACCATTTTACAGCCTGTTTACAATTATATAAGTTGGAACCAATTTAGTGTGAGAGGGGTGACTCCTAGCTTAGATAACTTGTTCAATAGTAAAGACAGTGACATGGTGTCAAAGTCTTTGAGAGGTCAAGAAATACAGCAGATACATAACAGCCTGAGTCTCTAGCTCTGTTCATGTGATAGGTGAAGGCTAGGAGGGCTGTAGCTGTACTGTGGCAATGACGGAAGCCATGTTGTGTGTTTGTAAGTAGCTGCAGGCCCCCCCATCGACCCGGCCGAGAGACCTCCTACCCTGGCGGCCATCCCAGCTTTGCCTCGGAGGGACCCCGCCTCTTCCACATCCATTCTCATGAGGACTTCTGAGTCCCCCATCTTTCAGATCTGGAGCACCTCAGGGGACTTTGTGTTTTTTCATGAATGCCGTTACGTATGGGGTGAGTTTGGATGCCTTTTCCCTGGCAGGAGCTCTCCAGGCCCTGCAGCTGTCCACCTGGTCCTCCATTATGGACCTCCATCATGAGGGGCTCTGACTGACCCCGGCCACAGTGGCAGGAGCTCTCCAGGCTCTGCAGCTATCCCCCCAGTGTTCCCTTATGGACTTCCATCATGGGGGGGCTCTGTCTGACCCCACTCACCCATGCAAGAGCTCTCCAGGCCTGAGCCATCCACCCGGCACTCTCTTATGGACTTCCATCACAGCCAACCCCTACAGGCCTCCCCTTTCACACAGCCAACAGACCTCCTTCCCCAGCCATGGCCCACACCTCCCCTGAGGGGTAGCTCCGCTCCCATGAGGACTTCCAAGTGCCCCTCCTTTCCAATCCAGGGCACTTCTGGGGACTTTGTGATTTTTCGGGAATGACGTCGGGTACTGGGCAAGGACGGATGCCTTTGCCTGAGCAGGAGCTTTCCAGGCTCTGCCTGTGTATGCTGGCACTCCCTTACAGACGTCAGTCTTGGGAAGGCTCTGCTTGACCCCCCACCCCCTCCTCCAGCCTGGCCACTTTCCACCTCTCTCCCTTCAGGACTTCCGTCCTGGAGGGAGGTGTGTTCGGACACCTCACACACACAGGTGGGAGCTCTCCCAGCCTGGCCACTTTCCCCCCTCTCTCTCCCTTCCGGACTTCCACTGGGACAGTCCCCCCTCTGGGCTTCCACTTCTACCCAGGAGAGAGAGCTCTTTTCTCAGGTTACATATCTCCTGAAGACTGCCAAACTGTGCTGGACTCTTGGGGCCTTTTCAGGGGAACTTTCATGCATTCCTTACCAGCTTCGGAGAACTCTGCTGAGTCACAAGGCGTCAGGCAGTCCCTCATACAGACTTCTGTGATGCCAGTTCTCCCCTTTGCCTTGCATCTCAGCGCCTTTTGCAGCATGTATCCATCTCTCTCTTCTGCAGCACTAGGTGCCAATGAATGCATGTGGCTTCAAGCCTCCTGCCACATGGCCCCTTGCCTCCTGGGTGCTGCCGTTCACAGAGTGGCATCCCCACAATGCTGGGTAAAGGAAAGGAGGCTGACACGATGTCCCCAACCGGCCCTGGGTGTGAGATGCCACGGGGGCCTTATCTTCACTCTCCTGGGGACTGGGAAGAAGAGATCACAGACCTGGCTTCCTAGGGCAGCCCTTGGCCTACCCGAACTGACAGCAGACTACCCCGGCCGGCCCTGGGTGCAAGATGCCACTGTGGCCCTACCTCCGTTCCCCTGGGGGCTGGGAGGATGGTATCTAAGCCCTGGCTTATCCAGGTGGCCCTCAGCCAGCCCATACTGACAACCGACTCCCCCAGCCAGTGTTGGGTGTGAGCCACCATGGCAGCCCTATCTCTACTCCCCTGGGGGCTAGGAAGACAGGATAGCAGACCTAGCTTCCTGGGACAGCCCTCGGCCTGCCCACTGATGGCCAACTCCCCCGACGGCCCTGGGTGCAAGATGGCATGGCAGCCCTATCTCTGCTCCTCTGGGGGCTGGGAGAACAGGGTCACACACCTGCCTTCCTAGGGCAGCCCTTGGCCCATCAGTGCTGACAGCAGACTTCCCCATTCGGCCCCGGGTGTGAGATGCCACTGCAGCCACTTCTTCTCCTCCCAGGGGGGCCTGTGGGATGGGACACCCATATCTGGCTTTCCCGGATGGCCCTCAGCCCTTTCCTAGAAACTGCCAACCCACTGGCAGGCTGCCTGTCCAGGGACAACCCTTAAGCCTGGGTACGCGATCCTCAGCCCACTCTGCACCCACATGAGTTTTGGCTATCTGGAAAGAGGTACCGGAGAGGTGACGCAAAGGGTGAACAGGGACCTCTACTTGCATGAGAGGCCTTGCTGCTGAGGAGTGCTGGACCACGCTCATTCCCTGTAACCCGGCTGAAACCTGCCTCTGTTGCCAAACAAAGTCCCACCGACAATCTGAATGAAAGGGAGGAGGGGTGCAGGACTGGCTGGACGAAGACGGGTCCCCCCTCCCTGTGAGGGCACAAAGCCCATCCTCCCACCTGAAACAAAAGCTTGGTTCGAGGGCTGACTTTCAACAGATCACAGCTTTTTGCAGCTCTGCTTTGTACAAAACCCTTTTCCAGAATCAGGTTTCTACGAATGATTTAGCACCCAGTTCCCCAAGAATGTGCCATGCACTGTTGGAGAGAGGCTGCCCCCTTCTGTCCATGCCCCAACCAGTGACAAGCTGTTCTCCTCGCCAACCTTGTGGCCAGCTAATCCGGGTCAACTGGAGAACTGGCACCTCGGTACTGTTATGTTTAAGCAGGATTCTGACTTAGAGGTGTTGAGTCATAATCCCACAGATGGTAGCTTCACACCACTGGCTCCTCAGCCAAGCACATACACCAAATGAGTGAACCTGAGATTCCTCTCGTACTGAGCAAGGTTACTATCCCCACAACACATCATCAGTAGAGTAAAACTAACCTGTCTCACCACGGTCTAAACCCAGCTCACGTTCCCTATTAGTGCGTGAACAATCCAATGCATGGAGAATTCTGATTCACAAGTATAGGAACAGCCAACACTGAAAGATCATAAAGTGACATCGCTATGAATGCTTAGCCGCCAGAAGCTAGTTATCCCTGTGGTAACTTTTTTGACACCTCCTGCTTAAAACCCAAAAAGCCAGAAAGACGGTAAGGCCCCACTTTCATGGTCTACTGAAACTCAAGATCAAGTAAGCTTTTGCCCTTCTGCTCCATGTCCATGGGAGGGTTATGTCCTCCCTGAGCTCACCTTAGGACACCTGTGTCACTCATTGACAGTTGTACCACCCCAGTCAAATTCCTTACCTGACACTGTTCCCCGAGTGGGTCACGCCCAGACACTTGGAGCCAGAAGTGACAGCCGCGGTGGGGCTCGCCCCCCACCTCACCGGTAAGTGAAAAAGCAATAAGAGTAGTGGTATTTCATCAGTGTTATATCATAACATAATCCATGCTCTCTTACTTACCAACACTTCAACTCCACATTGTCATCCAACATAACACATCAACCCTCTTTTTCAACCCCCTCCTCTATCCTTAAACTTGTCAAAAATAAAACTCTACAACTAACTTCCATGATACCAATGTCCATGTTGATTCATTCACTTCTCCTGCTACTCACCCACTTAACATCCTTACCTTCCACTTCCACATAAGCCATCTCCATCATCCTAGTTGTACTATCCAACATGCTGCAGCATACTGAACCATTAATTAACCCAAGATAACACCCACCTTATACTTTCCCAATACCAGGTAGCCCATCACCATCATCCTAGCTGTACTATCCAAAATGCTACAACATGCTCAGCCCTTAATTCACCCCAGGTAACACCCGCCATCCATATACTCTCACAATACCACACTGCCCATCACCATCATCCTAGTTGTACTATCCAACATGCTACGGCACACTCAGCCCTTAATTCACCCAATATAACATCCACCTTATACTCTTCCCAATAAAACACAACCCATTACCATCTTCCTAGTTGTACTATCCAGCATGCTGCAGCATACTCACCCCTTAGTTCACCAAAGATAACACTCATCTTATACTCTCCCAATACCACACAGCCCATCACCATCATCCTAGTTGTACTATCCAGCATGCTGCAGCATACTCACCCCTTAGTTCACCAAAGATAACACCCGCCATCCATATACTCTCCCAGTACCACACAACCCATCACCATCATCCTAGATGTACTATCCAACATGCTGCAGCATACTCAGCCCTTAATTCACCCAAGGTAACACCCACCTTATACTCTCCCAATACCACACAACCCATCACCATCATCCTAGATGTACTATCCAACATGCTCCGGCATATTCAGCCCTTAATTCACCCAAGGTAACACCCGCCTTATACTCTCACAATGCCACACAGCCCATCACCATCATCCTAGTTGTACTATCCAACATGCTCCGGCATATTCAGCCCTTAATTCACCCAAGGTAACACCCGCCTTATACTCTTCCAAAATCACACAGTTCATCAACATCACTCTAGCTGTACTACCCAACATGCTGCAGCATACCCAGCCCTTAATTCACCCAAGATAACACCCACCTTATACTCTCTCAATGCCATACAACCCATGGCCCTGGAGCCTTTACAAGCCTAGCCCATAGAAGTGCCCTGGCATTGTGCCGCCTGACGTTAGTTCCCCATGCCTCCATCAAGTAGAGCCACTGGAGTGATTGCTGGGGTGAACTTTCTATTTCCCATCCACTTATCAAGATTTATCTTGAAGAGGGCCACTGAGGTGCTCTGCTTGACATGTATGGGAAGTCTGTTCCAGAGCATGAGCAGTCTCTGGGTTATGAACCTGTCCCTCCAGCATGTTTTGTTGATTGTGATAATGAGGTTGAGGTCTCTGGAGTGTGTAGTGCAGGGGGATTGGGACTTCTTTAGATGTTGCATTTCTAACATAGCTGGGTCAGACATAGCTTTGTAAGTCAAGCAGAGATCGCCCCTTAGTAGACGACTGGAGATAGAGAATACCTGGAGTTTTTTTGAGTCTGTCCGTGTAGGACATGTGTTTAAGGCCTAGAATCCTCTTTGTGAGGTACTTTTATGGCCTTTCCAGCTGTTGCATGTGTCTAGTGAGGTACATGCCAAATGGGGCATTATACTCAATGACAGGCCTAATGAGGGAAGAGTAGAGAGATGAGGGCCTCTTTCTTCCAGGATGCAAAAACTTTGTGAGATGTGCCACACAGAAGGACTTTCTCACCACAGTGGCAATGTGGTGGTTGAAGGAGAGGTTGCTGTCAACCTGTGTCCCCAGATCTCTTATAACCCCATCAGTGTTCAGTTGGCTCCCATCAATGTGGTAATTAGTGGGAAATGAGTTTTTCCCAAATGGGATGACTATGCATTTTTTGGCATTAAGCTTAAGTCCATGGTTTCGACACCAGTCATTGGTCTCGGTGAGGCCTTCCTGTAGGATGTCTATATCATTGGGGAGTTAATAATGGCTCCCAGCTTGCGGTCATCTGTAAACTTGGTCAGCCAGAGTCCCTCCGTGTTGGCCTGGACCTCTGAGAAGTAGATGCCAAACAGGAGAGGACCCAGGATCAATCCCTGTGAGACTCCACTCGTGACTGGTTGCCAGTCTGACTTGCAGTCCGCTACTTTCACACTGTGGGTTCTATCTGTGAGCCAATTTGCAACCCACCTAGTGATACAGGGGTTGATGCCTAGTTTGGTGAGCTTATCAATAACTCCTGAGTGGGGAATGGTATCAAAGGCCTTGGCAAGATCGACGTAGGCTGTATGAACTGCCTTACCCTCATCCAGAGCTCTGGTGAATGACTCAAAGAAGTCAACCAGGTTGATCAGGCATGATCTACCTTTCACAAAACCAAATTATGCGGGATCTAGAGTTTAAAGACTCCATATATCCTTGTTAATTAGGTCCATAATGATGTGCTCCATAGCCTTATATATCAGACTTGTCAGGCTAATGAGGGGGTAATTCCCAGGGTCTCTGTCGCTCCCCATTTATGGACAGGGATGACTGTAGCAGTGCGCCATTTGGTAGGAACAAAGCTTGAGGTGAGGCTGTGGTAAAGCAGGTCAGTGGGTGGGAGACGTATCAAAATACTTCTTCTTACAAACACACACACACTCATTTGCTGGATCTGAGATTAGAACCCCTGTCTAGCTAGTGATGTGTACTGTGGTGTTATGCAGTTATCACACGCACTATGGAGCTTACTAATCACCATCATCCTAGTTGTGCTGTCCAACACGCTGCAGCATGCTCAGCCCTTAATTCACCCAAGATAACACCCACCTTATACTCTCCCAATACCACACAACCCATTACCATCATCCTAGTTGTACTACCCAACATGCTGCAGCATACTCAGCCTGTAACTCACCCAACATAACACCCACCTTATACTCTCCCAATACCACACAACCCATCACCATCATCCTAGTTGTACTACCCAACATGCTGCAGCATACTCAGCCCGTGATTCACCCAATATAACACACATCTTATACTCTCCCAATACCACAAAGCCCATCACCATCATACTAATTGTACTATCCAACATGCGCCAGCATAATCAGCCCTTAATTCACCTAACACCCGCCTTCTACTCTCCCAATACCACACAGCCCATCACCATCATCCTAGTACTACCCAACATGCTGCAGAATACTCAGCCTTTAATTCACCAAAGATAACACCCACCTTGTACTCTCCCAGTGTCACACAACCAATCACCATCATCCTAGTTGTGCTATCCAACATGTTGCAGCATACTCAGCCCTTAATTCACCCAAGATAACACCCACCTTATACTCTCCCAATACCACAAAGCCCATCACCATCATCCTAGTTGTACTACCCAACACGCAGCATACTCGGTCCTTAATTCACCCAAGCCTCTAGCCAGTCATTAAATCTCTATGATTTCTCACAGCTAATCACCCCTCCCATCCATTACAATAAAAACAACACTAACAGAACATTAATTGACCGGATTTTTATCTGTATGCCTCATAAAACCTTTACCTCAGGTACCCTTCCTTATAGCCTAAGTGATCATCTCCTTAAGTAATACGAAAGCAGACACATTTCGGCATAGCATATAACCTCATACATTTCAACCAAGATTTTTTTATCTTGTATCTAAAACTACAACTGGAATGCTCTAAAATATATTCCACTAGATGACGCAGTAACTCTTTTTAATTCTACTTTATTGAACATCCTAAATGAACTTGCTCCACTCAGAAAAAAAAGAGAGTTAAGGCCAAGCCTGTCACCTGGTTGTTTCAAAATACAAAACACCTTATAAGACTTAGTGAGAGAGCCTGGAATATATGACTATCCAATAAAACACTAACATGTCTTCAAAAAAATTAGAGAACTCAGAAACCAAACAAACTCAAACTAAATCATATAAAAAAGCGTATGACACTGACCTGCAACATAAAAACTACAAATATGCCCAAACCTTCTGGACCTCTATAAACCAGCGGCTCAGTCCTGGCTGCACCACTAAGCCATCTACATCACTTAAAGCTAATAACTCTACTAACTTTGCTGATACTTTCAAATGCCATTTTATTCAGTCAGCTGCATCACTACTTCAGAATTACCCTAATACAATAGCAGCACCAACCATTCCTCTTTATAACCTCTCCTTTCAATCAGTCCCCACTGTTTACATAAAAAAAAATATTTCTTAAAACCCACTACCTTAGCCCCGACAACCTACCTGGTGAATACCTTAAGATGGCCACAGTAGCAGTAGACTACCCCATCTCAAATCTAATAAATCACTCCATCAGTGAAGCATATATCCCTACCCTCTGGGCAGTGGCGGCTGGTGACTTCAAATTAAAGGGGGGCTGCAGGAGATGGCTGAATGGGTGGGGCCAATGGGAAGGGGTGTGACCAACTAGAAAGGGGTGGAGCTATGCTCAAAACCACAACAACTGGAACTTTAATTAAATATGCTGCCCTGGGTGCCAAACTGTCATTACGAGAGTCTAATCAAGACAAAATGAAGTGTAGAAGAAAAAAAATATTTGAATGCATTGGCTACATGACAACTTACTTAATATCTAGATGGAAACACAAAGGTTGTGAGGCATGAAAAAATAAATTGCTTTTTAAATACATTACTGGAATGCCAGTCAAAATCAAGTATAAAAAAAACAAGCAACCCTCAGCTCAAACCACTTCTCCTTGCCCTGCAGTTCTAATTATAATTTATATTCAGCTTTATAAAATTACCATGTAACATGCTGAAAGTAGCAATCTCTGATACCCCCACTTGTAAAAATGTTTCTTATCCAAAAAAGACCTGCTACCTGACAACAGCTATCTACTTGTTTCATGGAGAACACATGATCAAAGTAAAAAATGAACAGCGAACAAGAAACAAGCTCAAGATAAATTGCTTAAAGGATTACTGCACAAGTTATGGACCACACATGATAGATTGGCATTCTGTTTAGTTTACGGGTAAAGCCTGCAAAGATGACTGCAAGTCTCTAACAAATGTAATGAGCTTCTGAAAATACTGTAATCCTGTCCTTTACTACAAATACTGTCATATGCATTTCAATACCTAAGGCTTATACGTTATCTAGTTATGTAAATATTCTCTGCATGGCAACAATGAAAAGGCTTTCAATGTTGGTAATTCTTTAACAGTATGCTTATTAAAGCTTACTTGCATCTTACAATCTCCGACAAGCTTACCTGATGGTCATTAAAGCATTGCTACTTTAATACAGAGCAACAGGGCACTGCAACAGCATGCATTTTCTGAATAATAAGAAGCATAAATCAACAGTATAAAAATATGACAGAAAACCAAAACATTCTGCATAATCAAGGACAGATGAAAAGCCACGGTCATACTTGTGGTCTACCTTGGATGGGGGAATACTCTGCACACTTACACTGCATAACTGCTCCTTGCCTTGCTTGGACACATCCAGAGCCACTACAATGGGGAGTGGAGTGCAACAAGTAGGTCACAGTTTGAAATGTCTCTGGCTGATGGTGATTTCTCTGACACTCACATACCTCTCAACTTCAGAGCAAGAAATCTGGACAAAGCCATACATAGAAGTGGGACACAGGCCCAAAAATAAAGAAAATTTTTAAATATTGCTCTTATAAACTTAGAAAGATAATAGAATAGTAGTAGGTCTTGCATTAGTATGAATTTTTGAAGGGTATGAAATCTGAAACTCAAATGTCTGCCATTATTTAGTGACTTCATTCCTAAATGATTTGGCAGAAAACCACAACTTTTATGAGGAACAAACCAAAAATAAGAAGCAAAAATCTATTCATTCTGCAAAATTCTGGACAGTTGACAGGTATAGTTCAGCCGGGGCTGTCTGAGTTTGCTGCCCTTCCCCCCCTCACAAAATCATGGTCGAATGGAGCGCCCTGCAGCCATTCCAATGTCCCGTTCCTTGGTTATTTTACCCCATCTGCCATAAACACTGTAATGTGCATACTGCTTTACTTCTGCGATGATATGGATTTCATTTGAAAGTTTTATTTTATATTTTACAGCATAAACCCTAATAGATATCTGCTAAACAAAACAATGCAGTCTCGCAATGAAAATAGACTTAGCATTAAAGCTTCTCTGCCCTTGAAATTCACATTCATTGAAACAGCATTGAAACCCACATTCATGGAAAATACATTTTACCAGTGGCAAATAAAGATTCATTTTGGGCTGTTTTCAAATCATAGGCCCCTTGAACACGAAACATACACATGCTCTTTGATACACCTTCCTGACTGTATTAAATTATATTCCTTGTACAATACAGTACAGTTGTTAAGAGGGCATTTTAAATTTATTGTTTTGAACATTTTTCCAGTAAACAATGAAACAAAATGCATGCACCAATAATGACAAAACAGCCCAATTCAGAACATTTCCATCATAAAAGTCTACTCAAACTTCTACAGTCCACCAGTATCAGTAAATATGCACGATCTCTGAAGAAGTAAACGTCATCTAAATAATTCCACATTAAAAAAATCTGTTAACTAATGAAGAGGTTACTGCTAGCAAACAACTTTATATGTCATTGTTTCATCTACAAATAAAGTGCCTGTTGCCCTTGAGAAATAAATTGCCTATGTTGCATTAAAAAATGATAATGCTAGTAATATCACAATAGGGAATGGATGGTAAACTGATAACAGGTTAATAGTTACTAGGTATCTTCACCAAAGAGGTCTGCAGTATCCATCCCCTTTACAACAGAGTACAGTATCAGCAATGGAGCTACCTACTCGGGGAGTAGAACCCACAGCATTCTGCATCAAAAGCAAGTATACTACATGTTGTGCTATTTACAATGTAAGCAGACTCGGCATAAGCAGCACTAAACATTTGTTCCCCTGCAGCTCTCAGCTCCTTGTAAAATGTACTCGACATTTAGCTATATCTCTGAACTTTGCAGCACAAGAAATCTGGAAAAAGCCAAAATTTATTGGAGGGGGGGACAAAAGCCCAAAAACCAGGGACACATTTTAAACATTGCTTGTATAATGTTGGAAAGTTGCTAGAATAAAATGCTGTGTTACCACCATACATTTCACTGCCAACTATTGAACCCAGGACCCTGTGCAAAACAACCAGAGCAACATACCACTACGCCAAATCATCTATTTTTATGAAAGAAAGGAAGATTGAAACTTAAATGGCTACCATTTAGTGAATTCAGTTCTCACCATAGCTGTCAACATCTTAGCACAAAACAGACGAACAAAGCCAATAATGGGGAAATACAGCCCCCAAACATATTCAGTGAGTTCAGTTATCACCATAGCTTTCAACCTTGGCACAAAAAACCTGGACAAAGTCAATAATGGGGGAATACAGTCCAAAAAATAGGGACAAATATCCACTGAGGACACCAGAGCAAATAAACACAGGGAGGACATGCAGACTCCACACAGAAGGCACCACAACAAAGAATCAAACCAGACAACCCGTAGCTGTCAGGCAACACTGCTACCACTGCACTACTGGCTGTGTTAAGTAAAGTAATAAAAATACAGAAACCACAGATTTTATGAGGAACAGAACAAATATGAGGCAAACATCTGCAAATGTTTTACAAATGGTGGTGGGTAGGGAATTCAGGCTCTTGTCACTTGGGCCCAAGGTACAGGGTTCAAGCCTTATTCTCTACCCACCACCATGAAGCTACTGGGGCATTTTACACACACACACACACACACACACACACACACACACACACACAGACACACACACACACACACACACTCCTTCATAAACACCCTACCTGTTTCACACACTCCTTCATAAACACCCTCCCTGTTTAACACACTCCTTCATAAACACCCTACCTGTTTCGCACACTCCTTCATAAACACCCTACCTGTTTCTCTCACACACACACACACACACACACACACATACACACTCCTTCATAAACACCCTACCTGTTTCACACACACACACTCCTTCATAAACACCCTACCTGTTTCGCACACTCCTTCATAAACACCCTACCTGTTTCACACACTCCTTCATAAACACCCTACCTGTTTCACACACACACACACACACACACACACACACACACACACACACACACACACACACACACACACACTCCTTCATAAACACTCTACCTGTTTCACACACACACACACACACTCCTTCATAAACAGCCTACCTGTTTCACACACACACACTCCTTCATAAACACCCTACCTGTTTCACACGCATACTCCTTCATAAACACCCTACCTGTTTCACATGCACACTCCTTCATAAACACCCTACCGGTTTCACACGCACACTCCTTCATAAACACCCTACCTGTTTCACACGCACACTCCTTCATAAACACCCTACCTGTTTCACACGCACACTCCTTCATAAACACCCTACCTGTTTCACACAAACACTCCTTCATAAACACCCTACCTGTTTTCACACACACTCCTTCATAAACACCTTACCTGCTTCACACATACACTCCTTCATAAACACCCTACCTGTTTCTGTACTCAGGTACAACCATCCTCCTTAGTGATGTAGCTCCTCTGTAGTGTACTACGTCCGTCCTCCACAGCGACCAGTGATCCTGCAGCCCGATCGGTCCTCCATAACTCGTGCATGCCGTTGGGTCTCCTGCGAGATGTGAGGAGGCTGGAGCCTCTTGCTGTTGGTCCAGCCTGCGGGCGATGCAGTCCGGTGACCTTCCGGTTTGTGCAGTCGTCACTTGCCTTCCCTCTCCGGACTGCCTAACAGAGCATTCTGGAGCTCAGAATGCCTGAGCATGCATGCTTGGAGTTCTGGTCTGCCTAACACAGCAGTCAGGAACTAAGCATGCATGTGCAGAAAGAATTTTTTATTTTAATATGTTCAGGGAATGGGGAATTTATTTAATTGATTTTTTACAGGTGTGGGACCCATTTTACAGGTGGAGGGGCTGCAATCCCGCAGTCCTATAGCACAAGCCGCCCCTGTCTCTGGGGGAAAAATGCCACTATCTTCCCTTCCACAAAGGAGGACATTCAACAGAATTTTCCAATTACAGACCCATTGTCATCCTCTCCACTCTATCAAAAATACTTAAAGAAAATGCATCCAGGCATAACTCTTACATTACCTCACACAAAATAACCTCCTCGCTTCATCTCAGCATATCTCCCGTCATCACCACCATACCTCTACCACTTTACTTTGTTTCACCATTACAGTAAACACAAATAGGAATGGCAGAAACCTAGTGTCTACTCTCCTTCTTGATTTATCCAAGGCCTATGAAACAATCTCTCACTCTATTCTTCCACACAAATTTCATAAACTAGAATTCTACACTACTGCTACATCATGGTTTTGTAGGCATCTCCAAAATAGAGCTCAGGTTGTCAAGTGGCAAAAAGACATCTCATCTTTCCTCCCCGTCCCAGACGGTGTACCACAAGGATCAATCTTGAGAACCAGTCTGTTTAACAGCTTCATCAATGACACACATACAGCTTGTAAAACTGCATCTCCTAGTATAGCATGCAGATAACACCACAGCTATCCAAAAAACATCAAGAAACTACAAGAACTTGGCCAGGAGATGTTTTCCTCTACAGAAACCTGACTGACATCTGTCAGCTATTCCTACACCCAAGTAAATCTAAACTAATCCTACTTACTCCCAAACAGCTTACAATCAAAAAACTTCTTTCTCAGTTACCCTATCCAACAAAACAAAAATTTAAATTGTCACACACACTAAATTGTTAGGCATTTGTATAGATGAGAACCTAAAATCTGACACATATATTCAAAACATAATGAACAAATTACACCAAAAACTACACTCTCTCTATAAAGCCAAACCCTTCCTCTCAGACACTATAGGAAAACATTGCCTCTTCTCTCCACTTGCCTACTCTAATATATTCTGCACCCATCCTTAACATCCACGTGACCTTGTTAAACAAACTTGAGCAATATTACTAAAAATACCATGATTTGCTGGCAGCCTTCCAAATTAAACCCACAACTGTGTCATCCTAAAGTAATTACAGTGGATGAAATTCCACATTATCTAACCTACTCACAACTTCCACAAATCCATAACATTGTGCATAAACCTAACAACTGTCCATCCAGCTCCAACCATATACAAATATATAACCCTTCCAAGGCCACTACGTTCATCAGAGAAACACCTATTACAAATATCCAAACCCAACTATTGTGCTGACAAATCACTAGTCTCTCACCACCTTGCTAAATCCTGGAACTCCCTCTCACTTGTAATATGACAAGTACATTTCCTAAAATCATTTAAAACCCAACTAAAGACCTACCTACTCCGTTACCAAGCTCTGTACAAGTGATGTTCCTGGATAATCTCTAGACTAACTGCCACTACTCTTTTATGTAACTGCCCATAACACATCTCTTTCTTCACAACCTCTATCATCTTTCCCTCTCGGCTATTAACTCTATCTATCTTTTATCTGGACCTCCTCAATACTCCATAATCTGAAGCCATCTTTATCCAATAACTACTTCACTGTCTCCTACGCAATATCTATTTATAGCTGATTCTATTTCTAAATTACTAGACTCTTATAAGCTTTTTATTACATAATATTTTACCGTATTCTTGTTTTAACTGTCATGTTTTCATTAAATGTCATATAATTACTATTTTATGCATGCTCATTTAACATTTTATATATGTACATTTATTATTTTTTGATTAACTCTCACATAATTTTGATTCTATGTACATATTTACATTTCTTATGTAATTCTTGTATAATTATGCCGCGGTGGTATGGTGGTAGCGTTGTTACCTCACAGCAAGAGGTTCTCCCGTTCGATTCTCGGCTTGGCTTGGGAGGGCCTTCTGTGTGGAGTCTGCATGTCCTCCCCGTGGTTGGGTAGCATTCGAAAGGCATGTGTGTGTAAATGGGCGTGCCTTCGTTGAAGGTTGGGTGTCGAGCTGGCACCTCGGCATTTCGTAAAAAATCTACTGCCAATCATTAGCAGACCGGAGTTCCGCTGTGGCGACCCCTTACCGGAAAAAAGCCGAAAGACAAACAAACATGTAAATCTTGTATAATTGCCTTCTATTCATTCAGTAAAATGAAGCATTTCTCCCCAGGCCTCCCCAGAAAATGGGACCTGTGCCCAGTCAGACTTTCCCAGTAAACAAAAGGTATCAATCAATAAATGAATGAATGAATGAATGAATGAATGAATGAATGAATACATAAATTAAATAAATTCTGAAGTTTTATTCCTAAGTCTTCTTGGTAAATTAGCTCTGATTAACCAAACCAATGCAATATATAAACAATATCCTTATATGCAAGTAACATGACAGACAGCTTAAAGCATGCTCTAAAATGAGCAGATTTCTTGGCTCAAAATCCAGAAATGCTTCAGGTATGCATGTGCTAATGCCATAACCTGATACTGTACTTCACCTGCTTGGTAGCATCTCCTCTGTCAGTGTCATTATTTACTAAATACTTAAGTATATTTCTCTGTTTGCAACTTTGCTCCTCACATAGTCCACTTCTACAGTATCCCAGAGGCGCAAAATAACGGACATTTGTATCAATAGGTTCACTAATGTAAATTATATTTCATAGACTAATGTTGCAATTTTACCTTCAAGAAATTGGAAAAGCTCTCTCAGCAATTACACTCTTCACAACCTTGTTATTAATGCTGGAGAAAGAGCTTTCACTGCAAATGATACCTTTAGAATGCTCTGCCTTCAGCAGTAAAAGAAGCCTCTGAATTGTAGTAATTCAGTTCAACGATTCAGAATTTTCTCAAAGGTTGCAACAAATGTTATGACAAAAGTACATGAAAATGTTCAAGTACTGTTTGTTTCAGCTACAGTCATAACAACGTCAATGAGTTATTAATCTGACAGTGAATTATTTTAATGCATTAGCTCTCCAACTGTGGAATGCATATGCTGTGTTTAATAATGCTATGCCCACTGTGTAAATAAGGTACAATTGTATAGCTACTTAAGGTAATAGTAGATGTTCAAGTAGATCACTGTTGCAGTAGCAATTGCAGTTGGACATCTGCAAAAGAAAACCTGACATCTGCCCCATAGGGACTTCAGTACATTTCCTGGATAAAGCTGACATCTGCCTGCACTGTTTTACAGCTTTCATAGTCAGGAATCCAGCAAGCTGTTCAGCCTAACTAGAAATATGCACAAATGGACCCTGTTAGGGACAGGAACATAGAATAAATAGGGGTCCTCATATCTATCTAGACCTGAGGCCCTGCCATGTGGAAGAGGGAGACTGGAAACTTGTACAGGAAAAGGGTATACCATCACAGCTCCATGGTACACATGATGGACAGAAGATGTGATGGCAAAAGGAAAACCAATACTGCATCAGTGATCTTCTCAAAGATCTACCATTATGGTTAAGTTCTCACACACCTGTACTATGTTCTTTACATACATCACTACTGCAGTAGTAATTACTACTTGGACAACTACCAGAGATCACAGAATGAGAAGTGGAAGCATTGGTTGAGTTGCAACAGGCCCTATAGAATGACCACAGCAAACTCAGCTCTTGGCTGAAGGTAATAACTAGCGTGTAGTGTTTATAAACAATATGGACTATAGACTACATAGATGCCTCCAGAATGAGCTGAACATTCATCCATGTAAGAAAAGCTACAGTGCTTGTAATGCTGTGGGCTCTCACAGATGCTTCTAATCCCTCCCATGATACAAGTAACCTACAGGTTACGGCATACTAAGAGTAGACCGGCTAAACAAAAAAGGAGGTGGTGTAGCTATAATATTTAAACAGCATCTAAACATCCAGATCTTAAAATCATCAGCTCCACAAATAGGCAATGAAGAAATAATATATACCAACCTCAAAATTAACCAAAACAAAACCATCAACATAATTGGATGCTACTTCCCACCTGGCCAAAACATCCCTCCCCTAGAAAACCTCCTCAGCTGGTCTACCCACCATCTCCCCAAGAAACTATCATCTTAGGTGATTTCAATATTGACTGGCAATCCTGTTCTGGCAACAATCCAACCCATCATGTACACCTTCATGGCTTCACTCAACTAGTCCAGTCACCAACCAGGATAAATAAAGACTCCACCAAGCACACTACCCTGGATTGGATACTAGTCAGTAAGAGCCCCCAGTCATATTTAACAGGCTGCTTATCAGATAGCCTCAGTGATCACTCCCCAACATTCCTATTCAAAAAATACCTATACCAAGCTAAACCTGTCATCTACCGTCAAATACGTAAAAAACTAAACTTTAACCCACTCACATTCATCTCATCCCTCAAAGAATGTAACTGGCATCCTCTAAAGTACCTCAGTCTAGATGATGCAGTTGAATTTTTTAATACTACCTTCCTGAACATCCTTAATTACCATGCCCCCATAAGATTCTCCAGAACCAAAGCACAACCCTCCCCATGGCTTCAGAAAACCACTAAGTCAGAAATGAAAAACAGGGATAAAGCCTGGGAGCACTGGCACAAAACCAAAACCCCTTCAGCTAGACAGAAATTCCTAGAACTACGCAATAGAGTCAAAAAGCTGATAAAACAGGACAAATCCCAATACTACCAAGTCTGCCCTAGACTCCTCACAACACAGCCCCAAACAGTTCTGGTCCTCCATAAACTCCATCCTCCACCCAGGTAAAGTCAGTACCCCCCCTCCTAACATCCCTCACTCCTCAGAAAATATTGCTTCCTCATTCAACACACACTTCACCCAAACCATACTATCACTAGCTAAACAACACAACCCCCCTCCCCTGCAACCCACACCTTCAACTAGTAATCTCCCCACTGCCTTCTCTTTTTCTCCTGTACCTACCTCCAACATAAAAAAACTCTTAACTAAACTTAAACCTACCAAATTAGCAGCAGACAGCCTCCCAAGTGAATACCTACAAATCGCAGCTGATGCTCTGGCCTACCCAGTATCCATCTTGATTAACCGATCTCTGTCAGAAAGTTACGTTCCCACACTGTGGAAAGTATCACATATAATTCCCTTCCACAAAGGCGGACCCTCCACAGAACTAACCAATTACCACCCCATAGCTATTCTCTCTCCACTCTCCAAAATACTAGAGATGCATACACTCTCAGGTCTCAGACTACCTCCTTACTAACAACCTCCTTTCCAGTACTCAGCATGGTTTCCGACCAAACCATAGCACCACCACTGCCTTACTCTCCTTTACTAACACTGTCCTTCAGCATAAAAACAATGGCTACTTCTCCTCTGCTACTTTCCTAGACCTATCTAAAGCATTTGACATGGTCCCACACAAACAACTTATCTCTGTCCTCAATAACCTATCCTTCTCACAATCGGTCACCAACTGGTTTCAGAGTTACCTGTCTGACTGCCAACAATCCGTTGTATGGCAGAATGACATATCTCCCCAACTACCTGTCTCCATAGGGGTTCCCCAAGGATCCATCCTTGGACCCCTACTCTTCTCTGTTTACACCAATAATCTAGCCTCTGCCACCAAACATGGCACACTCATACAATACGCAGATGACTCGACCATCATCTGCTCAGCCCAGTCCCTACCAAAACTGCAAAAGTCACACAGGAAGCCTTTTCCTCTGTTGAAACATGGTTATCCGATGCCCGATTAATACTCAACCCAAACAAAACTAAACTACTCATCTTCCAACCCACCAAACATACTCAAAACAACTCTCACTTTAACATCACAGCAAAAGACACCACTATATACCCAAATGAACACATCAAATTGCTAGGAGTGGAAATAGACAAACTAAAATTTGACATTCACATATGACTATAAAAAAAGTCCACAAAAAACTAGGAGCGTTATACAGAAATAAGCAATTTCTCACCAAAGCAGCAAAGATTTCAATAGCAAATTCCCACCTTATCTCCACCCTACTTTATGCCTCTCCAATATATACCAACCTAAGGCAATGTGATCTAAACAAGCTAGAGACCTGTTACAACAAAATCGCCAAATTCACCACAGGGGCATCCTACCGTAGTCACCAGTGTCTCTCACTTGCTGAACTGGGCTGGCTTGAACTCCCTCACCTCCTTCAGTGGTATCAACTCTCACTCGCCCACAAACTAGTAAACCATCCACTAAATGTCCCATCCCTCCAGAATCTACTCCAACCCTATCGCACCACCAGACCACTAAGATCCAGCAGCAAAAATCACTTGCAGATCACTAAGGCCAATAACTCTGCTGGTGAAGCACTATTCTCTTGCGCCATAGCCAAATTATGGAACTCACTCCCACCCACAACTACCTCCATACCACCATGCACCCACTTCAAAACTTTACTAAAGGCGCAACTAAAAACATACTGGCTATGCCCTTGCAACTCCCACTCTAATATCATCCACCCCATCCAACCACTACCTTTCTTTCCACTCCACTAACTACCTTGATTATAGCAAGCTCAGATGCTCATAAGCCAGTACTTATTATACAACACAAACTGCTTCTTCTTGTAACATTTGTTAATGTCTGGTATGCACTTCACAGATAAAGATTCTAGTTGTCTACTGATGTACTATGTTCTTCATCTGGAAATATGTTGTAAGTAATTGCTATGTAAATTGTTAGTCACTATGTAATCCAATGTATATCCTGTCTGTTTATTTTAACTGTGGAGCTTTTCTCCCCAGGCCTCCGCTAAAAATGGACCTACGTCCAGTCGGACACTCCCGGTCAACAAATTTACATAAATAAATAAATAAAATGTAACAAAAGCAATATAATGTGCCAGATACTTTGAAAACACATGTTTGGAGTCTGTCTTTCATTCATTCCTGGTTGCAAAGGACACAAATAGCTGATCCAAGGTTCTGATGCCAATAATACATCAGTGGGCTACATACATCTAAGAAATGTACCACTCTTTCTGCCTTTTTCAGAGAGCTAGGAAAGAAATCAGAAAACTGGATAATTTGCTGAGGAAGAACATTACTTTTCGCATTTAAGAGGAGGGTGGTCCTAAGGCTGACTCTGTCTTTATGGAAAATTAGAAAAGGCCCACTGCACATAAGGGCCTGTAGTTCTGAAATCCTTGTTCCTGAGGAAACAGTACGTAACAGAACAGTTTTCTATATTAGATATTTAAAAAGACACTTTATATGCTTTTCTATGACATATCTCAAGTGCTGTGGAGCAGCAGCCTTCTTTGTGGTGCCAATTATAGACTTCCCTTAAGGAAGTGCTTAACGGGCTACTATAATACATAGGTAAAGCAGGCTGAATTGGCTGTGAAATGTGCTTTCACAGAGGCATATGTCAGGCTTAATTTGAATATGCCACATAAGCATTGCAGATTAAGGAGGACACTGACGACGCATGGGGTCCAGGTTCTTGCTGTGGAACCAGAGAAAAAAACTCTTCCATCTGGATAAATAAGATTACCTTCTGGCAGGCTTCCTGGCCTCCTTAACCAGTCAGCATGTCCTCAGTGTACTGGTGCCTGAAGAACAAAAGGGATGAATCAGCCAGACAGTTATCAGTGAGTCTTCTACTTGGGGTGCATCAGGCCCCCTTGTCCTGTATAAGGAGATCCCAAATGCAAAGGTAGCATGAGGGTTTTTCACTGAACCTCTGAACTAGGAGGCAAAACCAGTACTACCTGGGCTAAAACAGTGCCCTTAGAAGCATGTTTGCCCCCCCCTTTACTTTCTCAGTCACCATGGGAGAAGGGCATCAGAGAGAATGCATACACAGAGATATGTCCATATGAAAGCATGCACTTCCCAAGCTTTGTTGTGAAGTGCTCTACAGCAGGTTTTCTACATCTGACTTTTGCTCAGAGAAGAAAACAGATCTATCTCTGAGGCTGTCTCTGTGAAGAAAAACATCCTTGCTTAACTCCTAATCATGGGAATCTGCTGCTTATCTGCTTACTCGGTCTGCCACTGACTTGCATGGAATGTGATATAACCTTCCTTGTGGTAATCTGGGACTGAAGAGCCACCTCCTAAATAGTTATGACCAGCCTGCATAGGGGATAAGAGTAACTGTATCCTTGCTAATGCACAAGAGTAAAATAGTGTTTGCCTATTATCACTTGCAAGGCCTCTTCTTTCCAAATGGGTTTGAAAGCTCTGAGTTCCTGAATCAAGGCCACTATTTCCCTTATATTTGTATGCTTTTGTCTGTGAGCTGTGTCCAAATGCTTTGCACTTTGGGGTCATCTGTGTGGACACCCTGCAATACATCTGAAGCATCTGTGGTCAAGGTCTGATTATGGGATCCTATCTGAAAGGCACCTGTAAGGTTCTGTTTGACCTGGATGGTCCATCATTCCAGCTCATGAATGACAAAGCTGCACAGGAATTATCTCTTCCAGTCGATGAAAGTGGGGATTCCAAATGTTTTTTTTCTGTAACACTAGAGCTTCCTCATATGCATCCTTGATGGCAGAACATAAGAATTGTTGAGGACATGAATGCTAGTACCCTTAGGATCTTCCTGGCTATGACCAGAATCGTCTGTTCCAGATTCTGAAAGTATTGTGCAAGGGACTGCATTTTGACCTGATACTGGCTCTTTGATCAGTAGAGACCAATATGGTTCCAAGGAACACCATTCTTTTGACAGGGGGTAAGACATGGCCTGGGGATAATGAATTAAAATCTCAGGTTTTCAAAACAATTAGCAAATTCCACAGTCCTCTCCACCTCTTGTGATAGTGCCTGTTTGAGGCAGTCGTCTGAGTAGGGATAAATGTGAATGTCCTTGGCTCTGCAATATGCAATGACTGGAGCCATGCACTTTGTAAATATTCTGAGTGCAGTAGCCAATCAAAAGGACAGAGAGGCAAACTGGTATTGATAGTCCTTCATTTTGAAAATGAGGAAGCATCTGTGGTCCATGTGAATAGGTAATGGGAGACAGGCATCCATGAGTTCCAGTGTAACCACAAGAGCTTGAGAGGACAAGAAATAAGATTTTAAGGCAGGTGTTCAGCCTGGAAAGTTCCAGGATAGGCTTCTGAGAACCCTCCTTTCTGGCACTAGGAACAGCCTCAGATAGAGCTTCCTATTCAAGTCCTACATTGGCATCTCATCACTTCAGACTCTTGGGTTCTATCATCCATCAGGGTCACTTCATGGTATGGAAATCTCTCCCTCCTTTTTCAGTGATTCTTCAACCTCCTCTAGAGCCACTTCATTTCCTGGATGCTCTAGGGTTCCCTGTCAAAGAAACCATTCAACCTGTCCCCCCTTCCCAAGTGGGAAGGGTTTTTTATTCCAGGATGTTCCTGGTTCCTTGAAAGGAAGGCACTTGTAGACCTATTTTGGATCTCTCCCAACTCAACACCTTTCTCGAGATCCCTTTTTTGGATGCTTACTTTCCAAACTCTATTTCCTCTTTTATTATCCCAGGCTTTTCTGGTGTTCTTGGATCTGAAAGATGCTTACCTTCGTATTCCTATTCACCCTCTCTTCAGGAAGTTTTATGTTTTTCTGTATCTTCCTCTCATTTTCAGTTCTCCGCTTTGCCCTTTGACCTCTCTGTTGCCCAAAGGGTATTCACAAAATGCCTAGCTCCTATGATTGCCTTCAGCAGGCTCCAAGGCATTCAGATTTTTCCTTATCTAGATGACCTGTTGCATTAGGCACCTTCTCCTCGTCAATTGCTTCAGATCTGCAGTTCGTCTACGCTCTTCTTCAAAGTCTGGGGTTTACTATCAACTTTCAAAAGTCCGTCCTGACTCCCAGTCAGGATTATGTGCATCTGGGATGCAGGATTCAGACAGTGCCAATGATGGCCTCTCTTCTGCCTCCAAAGGTATTGTCATTGACAGCCTTCTTTCAGTCAATTTTTCTTATGACTGCCATACCAGACAGGGAGTTTCTTCAGGCTCTAGGATTCATGGCCTCTTTTGTTCCAATGCCTCCTCTTGCCAGACTCCATACGCAGAAGCTTTAATGGTACCTCAAGTCAGTTTGGCTACAGCATCATCACCCTCTGAATTTCAGTGTACTCCTCCCTCCCTGTCTCAAGAAGGAATTTGATTGGTGGATTCAACAGTTCGGTCTCAACCCAGGCTGGCCCTTTTAGCCTTCAGTCACTTCTCAAGAGCTGTTCACCAATGCTTCAGACATGGGGTGGGGGTGGGGCTTCTCTTAGTCACCTGAAAATTCAGGGTCTTTGGCCTCTCCATTAGAAGTCAAACCATATCAACATCAAAGATATGAGAGCTCTGATTCTGGCCCTTTCACTCCGTGTTCTCTCCAGGCACCTTGAAGGTGTACACAGACAACACTACAGTGATGTGGTATGTCAACAAGCAGGGGGGCACGAAATGTTACCTCCTCTGCAGGATGCAGGATGACGCTTCAGGCTTGGGAAGTGGCTCTCAGTTATCAGTTAACTCTTCAGGCAGCATACATTCCTTCAGAGCAAAATCTAGTGGCAGATTCTCTGAGCAGATGCAAAACACAGGTTCACGAATGGATGCTTCACATACACGTATTTCTGGACATTGCCTATCGGTGGGGTACTCCTTAGGAAGACCTTTATGCCTCCCCTCTGAACAGGCAGCTTCCTCTCTTCTGTTCCCGAGTGTCATGCCATCTGGCATGGAAGATGGACGCCCTTTCCTTTCCTTGGAAGGGGATGTTACTTTATGCTTTCCCTCCTCTTCCTCTACTTCCAATTGTCCTGCAGAAGATTCAACTGGACTCCTGAAAAATCTTGCTAGTGACTCCCCTTTGGCCGGGACAGCACTAGTTCCCCCTCTTAATGCATCTCGCCAGGGGCAATCATCACAAGTTACCTCACTGGTTGAAGCTCCTCACACAGGACAAGGGGTCTATCATCCATTCCCACTAGTCCATTCTGCAACTGACATTGTGGGTGATGGGATTTTGATCCCTTTCAGACAACTGCTTTCTAAGGATGTACTTGGATTTTACAGGAGGCAAGGAAACTGTCAACCAGAAACAAGTTACATGTCCAAATGGAAAAGATTTTCGGTCTGGCATCATGCTCATAACCAGGACCCTTTTTCAGTGAGGGTCCCTATGGTCCTCTCTTATTTGTGTGAGTTGTTCCAGTCTGGCTTGGTCTATTCTTCTGTGAAGGCCCATTTGTCAGCCATTTCTGCTTGTCTGCTGTTGAGTCCTCATTTGATCTCTTGTTTCAACGTCAAGCAATTTCTTAAAGGCGCCCTGTTTCTTAGGCCTCCAAAAACCCTATTCCTCCTCTTCATTGGGACCTTAATTTTGATTTGAAAAAACTGACTCAGGCTCATTTTGAGCATGCATATTTTGCTTCTTTGAAACATTGTACGTGAAAAACTGTTTTTTACTGCTGGTTATTACTTTGCTCGGGGGGTTTCTGAGCTCCAGGCCCTTATGGCCATTCTTCCTTTTTTTGTTTTTTCACAGGGACAGGATGTCCCTTTGTACTCATCCTTCTTTTATGCCCAAGGTAGTACATGAGTTGTTCTTGAATCAGATGGTACAACTCCCTTCCTTTTTCCCTTCTACTCAGTCTGTTAGTGAGAGGGTCCCGCATAACTTGGATTCGCACAGACATTTCAGGTATTATTCGGATAAAACTAGGACTGTTTGTATGTCTCATCAGCTTTTTGTTTCACCCAAGGTTTTTGGGTTTGGCTGTTTCTAAGCAAATTGTCTCTTCCTGGAAATTTAAGGCCATTTCCTTTTGTTATTCTTTTCATGGAAAATCTCTGTCTACTTCTGCTGCAGCTCATTCCACTAGGGATGTTGCCTTTTCTGGTGCCTTCTTCAAGGGGTTGGACACCACTTCCATCCTTGAAACTGCTACTTGGTCTTCAGTGCATACCTCCACTAAGCATTATAAGCTGGATAGGGTTTGTAGGACTAGAGCAGGCTTTGCCGAAACCATTTTATGTAGGTTTGTTGAGGACTATTCTCAGCTATGCACCTCCCATTCTGTTTCTTAAGCTTTTTTACTCTCACTTCTATAAAGTATATTGCAACGTTGACATAGGGGGACACGATACAGGTGTGTAAAATCCTACCATAACAGTAGATGTCTCTCTCTTCTCTGTTGCAGTATTTGCTCCCTCTTGCCAACTCACTCTTGTTTGTTCTACACGTTTTACTTTTAGCTGTGCACTGACTCCTTTGCCCTTTGGCAACTGTTCTCTCCTGGGGCAATTCAGTTCTAGGGTAGTTGTGTCCACAAGTCCCTTTTATATCCTATGTTCTGTGCAGGGAGCATTAATGTGACTTATTGAGTATAAAATATCTTTCTTTAGGCTTTTTCATACTGGCCGAGCATCAGGCTGCCCCTGGCAAGACATTCGTCTATGAAGAAAACTGCAACAGTGATGAGAATGACATCTACTGTTATAGTAATATTTCACACAACATTACTTTCTGTCTGCTGAGATACTGGTAGGATTCAGAGAACCACATGCATTTGCCATCAATGTGCATGGGAATACTTGACATATTTTGTTATCTTAAGGACTGAAGGTTCTAAACCTGAGAGATTACCTGGAACACTGATTTGCCTCTTGCGATGCCTTCTCAACTCCTTATAAACCGGGTTACTCTTCCTGCTAGCTTGTGGATGGGTAAGGAGTTTGAGGAAGGGGAAGACATGGTACAGAGAGGTTCCAAATAATCACTGCTGTTCCATTTGAGGGGGTTAGTACGACCTGGAGACCCCAGGCTTCCCCTTCTGGTCTTCTTGTTATTTCTTTTTGTGCTGCACCTTCTTACCGTTGCCTGGTTACCTTTTCTTGCCTGGTCATTAAGGCCAAGACTTAGACTGGTAGTTTGTTTCACACCTTGCAAAAAGGCATAAAAAGCTGTTTCACTGATTGCAATGTCTATCCTCTTTCCTTCTGAATTCCTCCACAGCAGGGACCCCAAACAGCAGATCCTTCCAAGGGGTACATTAAAGAGCTGCACTTTGACATCCTCGAGCTGGTGCTGTAGCCTCAGTCAGGTTTGTTACCTAATTACAGACCCTGTACCAGCCATCCTGGAGGCAGAATGCAACCTCACTTGCTAGAGGGCTTAGTCATCTGACTAATAATCTGGGTGATGTTCAATAATTTCTCCCTAAGATCCACACCAGAACCTTCTTAGTCTTCTCTCTCTCTCTTCTGGTCTAGCAGAATAATCTGAAACTACGTCTAGTTATATGTGTCTGACAGATAATGGCTCTGAAGGCCAGTGAGGTAACCTTATACACTTTCTGCCCAGGTCAGTTGGCCTATCAGCTGTCCCTACCACTGGGAACAGAACAGGGAGCAGGAAACAATTTAGACCCTGTCTCTAGATCCACAGATACATTTGGTGGTTCCATCACAGGTTTTCTGTAAAGGAATTTTTGAGATTTTCTAAACACTAAGAGCCCTATTGGGCTTTTAGGGGTTGGAGACATGATAGCAGGTTTCTTGCAGGCAGCCAAGACAGCATCCTCTATTGCTCCCAAGACTTGAAATAGCTACTGATTTAGGGGGATCTAAGTCCAGTAACCAAAATACCTTTTATGGGCATCTAATGCCTATATGGCTTCCCATTTGAAGTGCTCTTTTATTCTGCAAAGAGCATCCCTAAATAAAATTAAATGAGTGGGAGAAGCAGAGGACTTGATCCCATCAGTGCCCGTGTCATAGTCTAATGGGTAAGATATATGGGAAGCACAGCCTTATTTCCTCCATTCTTTCTGAAAAGACAAAACTCCATTTTCTGGGGAGTGTTTGCTACTTCTCTTAGCAGAGCAGACTCCAGACACTGTAGGATGATCTGCCCTTGGCTGTATGTTTGGCAAAATGTGAAGAACTCTTAAGCTAAGGAGATGCATTCCTTGGGAACAGGCTGGAAGGGGTTGGGGGAGCTGAGACCTTACCATTTTTTTGAGGGCTAAGCAACTGCAAGAAGCTTGCAGAGGTTGGCATCCTATGTTTGGACTTCTGAGTTCTCTTAGCTGGTACACCCACCCTGGAGGCTTTGACCTGGGAATGAGAATCCAAGACTTAAATCTCTGGTGCTCAGGCTGGCCAAGAGCTAACATGGCAAGGAGAGCCCATATGGTTATTACAACAACAGTGAAGACACTCGAGCATCTACATTTATGGTAAGTAGACATAACTGTACTTTTCAGGGGCCTGACCCACATCAAGGGGTGCAGGGGGTTTGAGTTTGACCCCCTGCAAAAAAGTTCAAAGGAAAAACTGATGTTCTGTATTTGCTCCTCTCCTGCACTTCGGGCTTTTTTCTTTTTTTTTGAGTCGGCACTTAACATTAACAATGCTGACATTTCAATATGAAGCCGTGTTTTTCTGTTTGACAGGTATGGTAATAAAACAAGTAACTAGAGGCACATAATCTTTGCTTTTAACCCACTCTTTTGTTGGCTGCACATGGAAGTATACAGTATGCTGCTTTACACTGCTGTCCTGTATGGGCTGTGTACATTTGTACCACTGTAATATTCATTACAGACATTTTTCTAATAAACTTACTAGGTTACTGCTCTAGTGTGCACACACACACACACACACACACACACACACACACACACAAACGAGATCAGTGAAAGTGTAAAATTATATAATTTGTATGTGGTGATGTACTTACTTTTAGTTTTTTATTCTGCACGACTGGCTGGTCATGCAAAATTTTCTGATATTATATTAGCACATGGCACGTTCTTCATATAGATCACTATTACAACAGTAACAGAAGGGCCCACTTTCAAGAGAATAGTGCCATTCTCCTCCAGGCTGAGCAGATGTCCAGCCATTGGGGATTTCAGTACATTTCTAAAGCTAACATTTACCTGCAGCATTTTAGATGTTTCTGCCACAGTTCATAGTGCATGAAAAATTGTTCAGTCTACACAGTATGGCATCTGACATCATTTGGCCTTCTCTGGACCCAAGTCAAAATAAGTACCCAATGGGGGGAATCTTGTTTCCTTAATGTCATTCCTTGACAGAGGTAACTGTGTTAAACTGTTTGGGGGGAGGGGGCAGATGACTGATTATGTGTTAGGGTATATGTCTGCTCTTAAGACTGAAGGCAGGTGTCCTTGTGTTAGGGAAATCTCACATAAAGATGTCCATAGTTCTTTGTTCTTCTGCTTAGCAGCTGAACATGACTTTAGGAATTGTAGTGTTTGTCACAGATTTACGTCCAGCACACTTGCCTATGATGCTGGAAGATCAGAATGCTGCAGGTTTTATTCCCAAACTAGCTAGTTGCAATTATTTCCAATACTGACAATGTAGCGCAGTATGAGGGGGTGCTACACTCATGAGTGTACCATACTTCAAATGAGGTATTAAACCAAGGCTCCATCTGCCTGACTTGGTGATAGCTCAGGTGGATGTAAAAAAAAAATCCCATGGCACTTATTGAAAATGTCCCCTAGTCAATATGAATACTACCTTAGATTGCCACTGATAATAGGCCATTGGCCTAGTGGGGCTTACCTGGTCAACAAAGTATAAATAGATATAATGAAACTGCTTAGACTGGAGCAAACTCTATGCCTTAACCCATGGCATCTTTGAGCTCATGCCCAACTTCAGATACCCCCAACCTTTAAGAAGGGCATGGTTAATTCACTTATGGAGAAGGTGGCTTTGGATTCTGAAGATGTGACTAAGGCATCTAACATTCCTGCTGAGCTCAAGGATGTGGGTCCCAATGATGTGCTTTTGCAATCCCTCTCATTCATACTTAACAGGTGTCTGAGGCCTCTGATACAGTCCTTTTGAGGACCCCATGCCTGCAGATTTAGGTGTGTTCATATAACTGAAGGCCAGTGTGTGGAACTTGGAGAAGTACTCCTTAGTGTGAATGCTCACTGCCATAGCTTACTTCATTACTTCTGAAGTCGAGGATGATCAACCGACAATTTTAGTTAGGGAGGCTATATCTTGTTGAGCCTCCCATCTCCTCAACTTTGGAATCCTCCCATATGGTTATTAATGCAATAGTGAAACACAGTGAATATAGTATAATTGTTATCTACTTACCAAAAATGTAGATGTTTGAGCATCTTCACTGTAGCAGCAAGCCTTCGCTCCCTCCATCCGCTCTCTCATGCCTTCAGGTTAGGGTGGGCATCCCCTTCCCAAGCCCTTCCCAATACCCTTCCCTCTCTCTCACTTTCTGATTAGGTCTCTATGGTTCCTTCCCTTGCACACTGCCTTGTGCTTCAGGCTTGGAGCTTCACCTGGGCCCCCCCCTCCCTTTATTTGGTACAAGAAAGACTTATAAGATGGCACTGGGAGAGGACCCTTATACCCAGATATCCTGGTACCAGGTGCAGTGTGTCCATCAGCCCAGTAGAAAGGAGTTAAATCTCTGGTACTCTGGCTGGCCAAAGGCTACCACAGAAAGAAAAACTATGTGGTTATTACTGCAACAGTGAAACACAATAAACATATTATATATATATCAACTCAGATATCTCCATATCTCAGATAAAAGGTAATATTCCTAGAAATGGCCATCTCAGACTTCTAGATTTTAAGTCTGCTATTTCAGCCTTTCAGTCTCAGCATTTCAGGACTTGCTAAATTATGTCCCGGTACTTAAAACGGTTACCGAAAAATACATCATGAATGAACAGACAGCACTCATGTAACAGGATACAATGGCACATTTGCAACAACAAAAACAGGTCCAGTTCATCCAAATGATCACTTAAACAGTCTCTATCACACCTTTCCATATCAATGTCAAGATGGAACTACAGCAGTGAAAACAATACCTTCCCCACTCACAATTAAGTGATAATCAATAGGTTCACCAGCTATTCTGCAGAATGACAAACCCAAGGAATGGTACTCATCCACTAACTTGATAATCAGTGCTGCAAGAGATACTGTTAACTATTGCTGCCATTTCTACAGAATTTGTGTGTGTGTGTGTGTGTGTGTGTGTGTGTGTGTGTGTGCGCGTGTGCGTGTGTATGTTATGTTTACAAAAAAACACTGCAAGCAGTAAACAAGCAACAGAAATCTGATCTCCATCAATTTGTTGAGATTACCAATAGTTGACAATTGTAAGGAGACAAGTCAGCAACTGTGGAGCCATCTAATTTGCTCTTTCTCTGCAACCCATTTGAAAGCAAGAGATTTGAGTCAGTGTAGATTACTTTGGCAAACAAGTGCATAATAAACTATTGGCAAGGTGAACTATGTTTGAAGGAAAATGGAAATACTTACAAGCTCATAGAGCTGCGACGCAGAGAACCTGATTTACGCTTCAGAGTAGTGCAAACTAAAAGATCTGTAAACAAAAACAGGGAACGGTCCTTCTTACCACCTACTGCCTTCTACAGAAAGAAAGAAAAAAAGAAAGGAAAAAGAAAGTTAAAACACAACAGCTTAACCCAGTGCAGTAACCAGCTCAAAATAATTTATGTGTAACGTGATACTCTGCATTTTATGCATTACCAATTTACATATTAAAACATAGTGCCATAAATAGTGTGTAGTTTACATTACTTATTTTACATGTCAGCAATAATCAGTGCATATTAAGCATTACATAAATTGAGTGCACTCCAACGGAAGAGAATTGGAATTTGTTAGGCAGATTTTTCTTGTGTGAAAGAGAGTCTGCGTGACTTGCTATGAAGTATGGCCCCCAAGATGGTTCAGTCTTCATATTGGCCTAACGAATTCCATTAAAAGGATGAACTACATTGAACCATCTTCAGGCTCCTCCTTAATGAAGTTTAACTCACTGGTATATATTCTGGACAGGATCTTTGTCCCCTTTTAGCTGGGAAGTTGCAACAGATACACCACTAACATGAACCTTGGATCAGGAACCAGAAGAGCCCAAAAAAGGTACCACAGAGTGACTACTATCCCAGAAGAAACCAAGATGTGACTGGCTCCCACGACACTAGAAGGTAACAATATGACTTTTCTTTACCTCCTTCTAGCTGTGGCAAAACACTGGAGCTAAGCATCTGGTAAACACTCTGGGAACAGTCGATAGTTAAAAGAGAATGCAGGTAAACTGAAAGTGTTCCATTTCCTTTTGCAAATCTGAGAAACTGCCTGTGCTTCTAGTTAACAGGGATGCAAAAGACAGCATCCTTTGTACTCCCAGTCAAAACAAATGTGTCCTGCAAAAACAGAGTGAAAAGGGTTTGCAAACTGAAATTCTGAATGTTTCACTCTCAGAAATTTGTTTAACTTGGACAGATTCAGAACAAGTCTCCAAAGGATGTTCTTTCTGGGTACTAAGAAGTGCCAGAAATATAACCTATTTCTTGCTCTGCTAAGAGGATCCTTTCTACATCTCCAACTTCTAGTCCTCTCTTAGTTACAGATTTCTAGTCATACTAACCCAGTCCTCTTTAAAGTGAGAAACTCTCCCTTCCCAAGTGGTCTGATAGGAGCTGGTAAGACAGGGATGTAGGTGGAATGGTATAGTCAGTAGGAGGGGGTCTTCTTGGCTGTGGCTAGAACCATTCCCTCCTCTGCACTTGGTGTGTAGTAACCTACCCCAACCTCTGTCTCTTCTCAGCTCTCTTTTCAAAAACTCTTTTTTGTTTGAATTATCTTCCTGATTTTCTTTGAAAAGGGCTACTATTTACTGTGGTAGTTCCTACGGCAGAACAGAATAAGAGGATGAAATAACTGCCTAACTGTTTTAATGGGCTTCTATTTCTCCTTCAGTCTTTTGAACATCTCCTGATAAGTGGAGTTTGAAGAGTAGTTTCTTGTCCAGAGGCACATTCACAATCTGTTTATTTATTTATTTATTTTACATTTGTTAACTGGGCTAGTCCAGCTGGATACATGTCCATTTTCAGTGGAGGCCCGAGGAGAAAAGCTCCGCTACAGTACTAAATAAACATATTAAAGATAAAACTAGAATATTTTCAAAATATACAGAATTAAACTAAAGTAAAATGAAACATAAAAATTACCAAGGTATGATAGAAGAAACATACAAATTGAAACTACTGCAGTTATGTATGGCATATAACTACATTTCTAGCATGGACAGAGATTAAGTTAATGTTACATGCACAGTTGCAATATAAGGAAGGTTAAAGAATAAGTTCTTTTTGTGAGTGGAAAAAGAGCAGTCAAGCTAGGAAAGGAGGTCTAATTTGCTAGAGTGAGGGAGTAAGAAGAAATGGGTTTAGAGGGAAAAGATAGTATGGGAATAAAGGAAAGGAAAAGAAGGAAGAAGAAAAGGATTAGTCGGGTATGGCAAGAGCATAGCCAGTGGTTTGAAATGAATAGTTTTAGGTTAGTTTTGAATAGTGGGAGAGATGTAAGGGAAGTAAGGTCATTTGTTGTTTGACATCCTCCTTTAATGACCATTTCTAAATGACGCATGGCTATGTCTACAGTTAGAGTAGTTCCTCCTTGGATAGTCATTAGTCACATTTGGTGGTGTGTTTGCTTATTTTCACCGATATCTGTTATAGCCCTGTTTAAGAGTCCCAGTCAGAAAAATCAGCCATTATATCATACACTTGCCTAAGAACATCAGCTTGGTAAAGAAGGATGTGTATCTGGAAAATGACTGCTTTGCCTGGCACTGTAGTGTAAACAGCCAGAGCCCTGATTATGACAAAGACAACCTCAAACAGCAGCTCAAGCACTGGAGGAACCACACCAGGATGGGTGGGGGTGAGAAGCTTACACTACCTTACTAATCCTGTAAGGTGATTTTCAGCAGAAAGGCAAGTACTTCCTGGCTGTGATCAGGCTACCACTATTGATATTAAGGAGGGATTGAGTGGGTGCCATTCTGTACAATGCATTTCATGATGTACATACACACACTGTCCTAGTCAGGGTACATCTCTCCTTACTCTCAAAATAGCCCCCTCATCAGAGTATGTATATGATGCCTGCCTTGCAACTCTTACCCCAGGAATTCATGAACCATCATCTCAAGAGTGGGTAGGCCAGTAGGGTCTATATTATAGTATCGAAGTTTTTAAACTTCGAATGCTATAATAGCGACCCGTTTTTGTCGAAAACTCAAAATAGCAAAGCCATGGAACTTCATAATCTTACCTAGGGTAAGATTTCAGTTGTCCGTTCCATGGCTTCACTATTTACTCTACTGTGCTGGGAAGGTTACGGACCGGGGTAAGGTAAGTATGCGAACGGAGGTTACGGACAGGGTTAAAGTGTGGGAACGGATCGGGGTAAGGTGAGTGTGCGGTAGTTAGGGGCTTTAGGGTTAGGGAGCGGGTAAGGTGAGTGTGTGGTAGTTAGGGACTTTAAGGTTAGGGAGCGAGTAAGGTGAGTGTGTGGTAGTTAGGGACTTTAGGGTTAGGGAGCGGGTAAGGTGAGTGTGCAGTAGTTAGGGACTTTAGGGTTAGGGTTGGGTTAAGGTGAGTGGATAGGTAGTAGTGCAGGGTTAGAATTATGGTTTTGTTAAGTGTATGTGTGTGGTTTATTTATTTTGGTGTGCTTGTGTTGTGTGTTTGTGTTTTGGAACAGCAAATTTTTTCCCTGGAAAAAAATTTGCTGTTCTGTATGTTCGATATTTTGTGGTTTAGATATTTTATAGCGTTCGCTATTTAAATCATATGGTAGGGTAATATAAACGTGGCCAGTAAGGTCTCACTTTCCATAGTGAAGGATGGGGCCACCTGTTGCAAGGCCTATGGCATGATTTCAACTCTCCTGCAGGAAGGGAATAAATTGTTTTATACAGGGTCTGATGAGTGGGAGAGGCAAAAATAAATAACACTTATTTAATTCCCATTGAGGATGAAGCACATTCTTCCCCCAGTGGTCCAGCACTCTCTTCTCTCTTTCAGCCCCCAGTGATACAACAGTGTGGCCAGATACTGCATTTTTATGGAATATATCTGAACTTTCCCTAGATCTTGTAATATCTATCTGACATACAATGGGTTGGAAGATGGAAATACAGCTCAAGGAAGGTGTTTTCAAATACCTAGAACACTGCTGGGTCATGTGCAAGAATGAGCTCCTCTATACTAGGAACTCCAGGTATCTTTGTGCGCCTCCAATAATACTTTGGCATATCACAATGCCCCTTGATTAAACTAATATTTCTCCATACAACACATCCTTTGGAGGGGAGCCAGACAATAAAGATTTTGCTTTATCAGTACCACACCTAGAGGAAATTAAAACTGGATGGAAATGGCTAACTCCTCCTCTTCCTTATCAAGCTCCAAGGCATCCTGTCAGGTGAGGAGTCCTTCTTTCTTTCACCTGGTGGATCTGCGCCTGAAGTGGAAGATTCTCCATAGACAGGTGTTAGTACGTGTACCCCTTGACAGGGAGCAGCATACTCATCAGCAAATCATTTATAGTGGGAGGTCCAGGGCAGGTATGTGTAGGGAGGACATTTCTTGGATGGCTGTGCTGACACTCCAGATTTCACTGGGATTTCTGATGCATGGAAAAACAAAGTAGGGATGTTCAAAGAAGGAAACTATTCTCTATTGGTTGGTACCAACTATGCATTCTCTGTGGGTGGCTAGGGAATAGTACCCATCTGAGATGCAGTTGCTGCTATGAACAAGGCCTGGTTATGCAGTAAAAATGTGACCCCCCCCCCTGTCCCCCTCCAAAGTGTTCCACCAGGTGAGGATGTAGTAAAAGGAGGCATTGTTGATGAGTTCAACAACAGTGTGCTTCACTGTTGCCACAGCCCTCAGGCTCTTGCTGGGCTGGCAGGAATAACAAAAGACATGTGTTTTTCTGCTCATAAGCTTCTAGATTCAGTATGTTTTAACAACTCATCAAACTGGAGATGATGAGTACAATTAAAATCACTTTTTTAAAATTTTTCAACCTCCCCCCATTTGTTTTTCTCCTCCCCATCCCTCAAATATACTACAGGCTGAGTAAGTTTGCACCACACCTTAGCAAAACAGGTGAACCTTGAACAGATGAGTCTCAACAAGCTCAGATAATGATCAGCCGAACATTTGACATTTATCATGACCTTCTTTGGTTTCTCCATTCTTCTGTGAAAACAACTGCCCCTATGCTTCTTTCGTTATCCCATAAGCATAAGGCTTTTCTACTAGAAGAGCAGTGGATTCCTCTTGGGACAGTGGAAAAAGTTTCCATATCATATACATATTCAAGAAGGGGTGAAAGATTTAGGACCCTGGACAGCAGTGTTTTCTTACTGAAGTAAGCAGCATGATTACCAGAAGAAACCTTGTGGCTTTACCTTAGACAAAAAAGAGAAGAAAAAGCACTGAATGTGACAGTCCTTCAGGGGACTCTGTTCCTGCAGCCATCTTTACTGATGATCTTTTCTGGGGACATCACTGGCCTTATAAAGACCTCCAAAATACAATCTGCAACAGCAGTCCACCAATACACAAAGGTTCCATGATTAGTAGCTATTTTAGTCATCAAAACAGGAATACAACATATTACATTTTTTCCTCAAAGTGGTAATTATCCCTTTATGTTGCAAAAAGAACTGCAGGTGGCATGTGTTGCTCTCTGCTTTACACTACATGTGTCGGTGACATTGTCAGCATGGAGAGAAGACCAGCTGTTCCCTGGGAATGTCCATTGTTCTGGAAATCAGGTAAGAAGGAAGAATGTCTATCTGAATCTAATTTCCAAGGATAAAGAAGGATACTGCAGCAGCAATTCTTATACTGAACATCTAGAGTTTCAATGCATGCACAAAGCAGACCCATGCAACATTGTGGTTGGATTTTTGCATGCAGGCATTTGCAAGAATATTCTTATACATGGCCATCAGCAGCATTGTTAATTGAGTCACAATGCACAGTGTAGGTGCACTATACATACCGGACATAAAACTTTGGTAGTACCATAAAAGCTGAGAAAGGACGTGCTAGGTATCATATGTCACAAATGTCACCAGACAGTTATCACACTGAAAGCAGAGTTATGACAAAAATATGTAAGGAATTTATTTATTTATTCAATCTGGTAAATGGAGTAGAGCACTGATCCAAATGGACTTATTTCAGTCTCAGCCAGGACAAATATGAATGACACTAGACAAGCAAGTTGAAGTATTACGAATATTAACAAAATGTTGTGTGAAGAAAGCAATTAGTCATAACAGTGATAATAAAAAAGTAAACACTACACTGAACACTAGGAAGGGATGGTTACAGTAAGGCAGGAAGAAGAAGAAAAGAGGGAAATGATGACGTGATGGAGCACTAAGTGTAAAAGATAGCAAAAGTAATAAGGGCACACAGAAATTAACGGTATGCAATATATACAATGTGGAAGGGATGTCACATATTAGTGCACGGCGATAATCTGAGGAAGACAGAGGTGTCTGACTGGTGAAGGGGAGACTAGGGGATTAGGTGATGTGTCTAGAGGTAAAGCATTTGCAAACTGCCTCATTCTTGAGATGATCTTTAAGCTGAGCGTGTAATGAAGGGTACTGCAGTAAGGTCAGCAATGTCATAGTTTCATAGTCTAGTTTCATATTATAGTACTAGGCTATCTGCCCTAGGGCATTTGTAAGCCTAGCCATAGTGATGTGGCTTTTGCCACCCCATGAAGTGGTACAAAAATGTACAGAATAAAATTAGAATACTGTGCCTCTGTCTAGTAGTGACACAATGAAGGTCCCCTTATATAACAGAATTAGTTTACTGTGCCCCTGTCTAGCAGTAACACAGATGTGACCCCTGGGGTAAACTTACGATCTCTCATCCACTCATCAAGATTTCTCTTGAAGAGAGTCAGTGAGGGGCTCTGCCTAATACGAACTGGGATCCTGTTCCAAAGCATGGGAAGCCTCTGGGTTATGAATCTATCCCTCCAGCATGTCCTATTCATGCTTGTGCCGAGGTTTAAGTCTTTAGCTCTCGTGGTCCTGATGGATTTGGATCTTTTGAGGTGGAGCATGTCCATCAGATCCTGATTGGACATGGCCTTGTACGTCAGGCAGAGATCACCTCTGAGCAGGCAGTATGCTACTGAACAGAGCTGAAGTTTCTTTAGTCTGGCAGAATAAGACATATGTTGGAGACCCTTGATCCTCTTGGTGAGGTACTTTTGTGGTCTCTCCGGCTGTTGCAAATGCCGGGTGAGGTACATACCAAATGGGGCATTGTACTCAATCATGGGTCTGATGAGGGAGGAGTATAGGGGTACAATGACATCCCTGGATCTGGATGTGAATCCCTTCATGATGAGGTGTGCAAGGTAGAATGTTTTTCTAACCACTTTGGCAACGTGGGTGTCAAATGAGAGGTCGCTGTCGACTTGGGTCCCTAGGTCTCTGATTACTTTTTCCATACTCAGTGGGTTGCTGTCTATGTCATAATTTGTGGGTACTTTGTTTTTCCCAAAGGGGATGACTATACATTTTTTGGCATTTAGTTTAAGGCCGTGACTCCGGCACCAGTTGTCCGTTTCTGTGAGGCCTTTCTGTAGGATGTATGTGTCCGCTGGTGTATCGACTATGGCGCCTAGTTTGCAGTCATCTGCGAACTTTGTCAGCCACAACCCTCCCATGTTTGCTTTAACATCTGAGAAATAAATGCCGAACAAGAGGGGTCCCAGGACAGATCCCTGTGGGACACCACTTGTGACTGGCTTTGAGTCTGACATTGCTCCAGCGATTTTAACTTTATGGGTTCTGTCCTTTAGCCAGTTTGCAACCCATCTGGTGACATAAGGGTTTACGTTTAAGCTGTTGAGCTTATCTATGATGCCTGAGTGGGGTATTGTGTCGAAGGCCTTAGCCAAGTCCAGGTAGGCTGTATGGACTGCTTTGCCCTCATCAATGGCTCTAGTGACTGTTTCGAAAAAGTCAACCAGGTTCAAAAGGCAGGATCTGCCCTTTACAAAGCCGAACTGGGTAGGGTCAAGTGTCTGTAGGTCCCCTATGTCTCTATTTATGAGTATCATAATGATTCTTTCCATAGCTTTTCAGACCAGGCTGGTTAAGCTTATGGGGAGGTAGTTTCCAGGGTCTGTAGAGGTACCCCCTTTGTGGAGTGGGACCACTGTTGCTGTACGCCACTGTTCAGGTACATATCCTGAAGTAAGGCTAAGGTTAAGTAGCATTTTTATGTGTGGGTTTATCTCCTCTTGGAGTTCACGTAACACGCAACCCGGGATACCGTCAGGTCCCATTGATGCTGTGTTTTTAGCTTTGTTTAGGGCGGTTCTCACTTGGACATCTGAGATGACAGGGAGATTACATTCAGCTGGGATAAGTATTTCTTCTTTTGGGGGTGAGGGAGGGGAGAAATTTGCACTGAACCTGTCAGCCAGAATGTTGGCAATATCTGTGGGTTCAGTGTATTTTTTGTTGTTGTGAACTAACTCTGAGCATATCTGAGGGTTTGCGCCCAGGTTTCTAACATAGCTGAAGAAGGCTTTGTGGTTATCTTTAGTGTCCTTAGCGATTTTTCTCTCAAAGTTGGCCTTGGATGTTTTTATGAGAGAACGTAGTTTTCTGTTAATGTTGATCAGAGATGTCTTCCCTTCATGGGATTTTGCTCTGACGTGCAGTAGCTTCCTTCTTTTGTTATACAATTTGTTAATGGCTGAGGTCCACCAGACAGGATGCTTGCCTTTGGTGGAAAGTGACTTGGATTTATTTGGGATTGCATGATCCATGCATTCTTGGAGATGTCCATAGAAAGCATTTGTGAAGGATTCGGCATTGTGGGATGTGGTATCCACTGACACAGTGGGCTTAAAGGATACCATCTCAGTCTTAAGAAGAGTGAAGTCTGCTTTAGAGAAGTTTTTCACTGTGGTCTTTTGTGCTGGGGGTGGAGGTGGGATATGTATATCCAGGGTGATTAGTTTGTGGTCAGATCTCACTAGTGAGGGATATACTTCCGGTGTGGAGCATTTTGTCCCCATGTTTGTGATGATCAGGTCTAGTATATTATCTCCCCTAGTGGGAGAGGTGACTAGTTGTTCCAGTGCATTTGAATTTATGAATTCCAGGAACCTTTGGGCTAGGGTATTAGGGCTAGAATAATGTACCCAGTCTATGTTTGGGTAGTTGAAGTCTCCCAGTATGATGGTATTTTGTGATACATTCATATCCTCCAATGTCTTCAGGAAGGCTGAGTGGGGTTCCTGAGATTGGGAGGGTGGTCTGTAACATGCTACCAGTTCTATAGCAGTTTTGCCTATGGTTAGTTGCACCTGTATGGTCTCTGATGCTTCATGTGTTGCTATTAACCTGGAGGTGTGGGTGTCCTTGATGAATATGGACACTCCCCTTCCCTTTGTGGTTCGTCCCGGGTTTTGGGGCCGAAAAGCATGATACGAGGTATAGCCTGGTAGCGCTGGGGTGCTCTCATGAGCCTTGAACCAGGTTTCAGTTACTGCACAGACGTCGATGTTCTCGATGCTGAGGAGTGCATCGAGTGCCTGCATCTTGAGATTTAGACTTCTGGCGTTGAGCAGCATTACCCTTAATTTTTTTCCATTTTTGTTTTCTAAGGAGGTGGGTTTGTCTTTTGAGCCTTGCCTAAAAAAGGCACTATGGGGGTGGCAAGAGCCTTAGCCAATATCTGGAAGCCCAGTGGTGACAGGTGTAAGCCATCCCTTGCGAAGCAGCGTGGCTTGTCCAACATGTCATCCCAGGCAGACAGACAATGGATCCCCTTAGAATGACACCAGTACTTGAGCGAATTATTAAAGCTGATCATCTTGTCTTTGTATTGTGGTATCATTCTTGGTGAGGGCAAGATGCTGCTCACGGTCAGGGACATACCAGCCTGGGCTACATAATCGGAGAGCTCCTCTATGTCTCTTTTCATGTAGTCCAGAGAGGTACGTCTCAGGTCATTCACGCCAGCATGGACAATGACGGAGTCATATTTGTACTTGCTTTGGAGTGACTTGAGTGCGTGTGTTATGTGGCGGATCCTAGCTCCCAATAGACAGCTCACAGTCACCCTCTCCTTGTTCAGCCTGGTCAGCGGGACATCAGTGTGTCTGACTATAGAGTCACCTATTACTAGTGTATCAGGCATGGTGTTTGGCCTTAAGGGCTGTGATTGGTTGACACACTGATTTATTGAAGTATGTGTTGCATGTGCTTTGTTTTGAGGTGGTGGATTTTTGGATGTCTGCTTAGGGAGCCTCTGTTGTTTTGGTAAGTTTTTTATTAGAGCCTCCGAGTATGTCTTTGCATTTTTATGTGTTTGGTTTGCAGTTGTGGTAGGTCTATGTGGGACTGGGATTGTTGTGTGTGTGGTTACCATCTCCTCCTGTCTGGTCATGCCAGGTCATGCCAGCCCTGAGTTGAGAGAGTTCAGCCTCCAGTTTGGCTATATAGTTGCATCTCTCACATGTATTTGTGTTTGTTGGGAGGAGGAGAGGGTTGTCTGTGTACATGAGACAATTGTAGCATTGTCTCAAGATACCCAGATTGATCAGCTGAACTGGAGAGGACACCAGTAATCTACCAGTCGATATGCTAGAACAGTAAAAGGGAGTGCTGTACCTTTAAGGGAAGTGGATATTCACAGGGGTGGTAGGTAGATGTAGTGCTTTACTTAGTACGAGAGTGCTTACTTAGTAGAGAAGTATTGAGAACAAGTGCTAGGCTTATAATATAGTGAGTAGTCTGATTATACTAAGAGTAGAGCTTCCTTAAGGGCAAATTTGAAGAGCAGACTTGGCGGAGCCAGAATAAGTTTAACCTTGTTTAAGCAGCGCTGCACTATGCGCACAACTGCGCAAAGCCGTGCAAACGTGGATTTTAAACAGGGAACTACAAAAGAGCTAGAAATGGTCCAAAACAACCAATTACTACAGCTTCTTTTGCTGAGGTCACTTCCTACAGGGACAGGTAGGCTGCTCAAGGCTCCCCACTCCCACTGGTGAGCAAAGAAACTTCCTTCTATCCAAGTAAGGTAATGGACAACACAGGAACTACACCACAGCCCAGAATACAGCAATGCCTGTAAAATGGTCGAAACTAGTCGAGCAGAGGCGGGAAAACACGGATTATTTTTTTGTTTTTTTGATAGAAACACACAGAAAATGCAGAAACAGTGATAAATCAGTTACACAGGCTAGCACACTTTAGTGGGCAGCCTCCACAGTTAAATTAAACAAACAAACAAACTTTCGATCAAATTCGACTAAAAAGTAACTTTAAGTGCAGATTTTAAAATAATGCAGCAAACAGTTAAAAAAACAGTTCAAGCTAGTTCAGGGTAAGCTACAGAAGCTATTCCAAGTGAAAAAAAAAGCAAAGATACTTAAATCCAGAAAGTAGTCGCTTTTCTGAGTTCTCTGTAGCTAAGACCACTCTGCATTTTCAACAAACACAAACCAGGTCACAGCTAGTACAAAGGAACTGTTGGAACTTGCATTTTCCTTTCTTTGCATACTGAGCATCCATCTGTGGTGGTGCAGCATTTAGCGTTGTCGCCTCACAGCAAGAGGTTTTCCGGTTTGATTCTCGGCTGGACCACCTCCTGTATGGAGTCTGCGTGCCCTCCCTGTGGTTGAGTGAGTTTTAAAGATATTTAGGTAGGTGAGTATGTGTGTAAGTGTGTGCCTTCTGTGAAGGTTGGGTGCCAGGCTGGCAACTCGACACTGTAAAAACACCACTGCCAATCAATCTGCGGATCGGTGATCCATTGTGTTGACCCCTTTCTGGAAAAAGGCAAAAGTCAAAGATGACCCAATGCAAAACAGGGCAGGCTATCTTTATTTAACTGCAATTTGTTATTTATTACTGTATTTAGTTTTATTTGTTAACAGAGATAAAACACTCACCCTAGGAGCACTGCTTGATTAGCTGACTTCAAAAGGAAGCTGAGGGCAGCAAACTCAGGACTACAGGAAGCAGCTCATTAAGAACATTATTATTATTAATATTCTGATTCATAGCCTTAATCCTTTGCTTTAACTGACAGACCCGCAGGAACTCATTTACTCCACACAATGCAGTTAAGTATCCCTTTCCATTCAATACACACTATGAAGCAATACACCGAAGCAGTTGTAAACATGAGAACAGGCAGTAACTTGGGAACCCCAGAACCTCACTTACGTGGCAAGCTGAAACAAATGGTTTTAAATACATGCTGTGTAACTTATTGCTGCTTTAAACAGCGCATTATATCACACTGATACTTGCAAACAGCACCATTATAGAGTAGACAAATTTGGTTGGAAAAAAATAACAGAAAAATATTTTTCTAAAGCAGTCTGTGGACTGTGATGCTTGACTGGGCAAGTAACAGCCATATTTTATTTTATTTATTTATCCTTTGTTGACTGGGTTAGTCCCACTAGGCTAGTAGCCTCTTTTCAGGGGAGAGCAGAGGTAGTATTTATACTACTAGGGGAAATTTGAACAAGGCATTGGTTAACTACCTCTACTCTTTTCGATAGGTGCTGTGGGATATTTTACATCAACCTCAGCTACCATCAACTCAAGCAGATGGGGCCTCGGTTTACAGTCTCATCCAAAAGATGGAACATTCTGGAGTGCAGCACCCCCTCTTATGCTGCACTACAGTATCAGTAATCAATCTACTTTGTGTGGGAATGGAACTCACTGCCTTCTGCACCAAAGGCAAGTGTGCTACCTGTTGCACCACTGACACCGATTTAAATGAGCAGGGAGAAAAGATGCTTGGAACAGTTCATCTGACTTGTTGGTGTCCTCCAATACACAAAGGTTCCACGCATTAGTAGCTATTTTAGTCAGTTATGGGGATGTAACCTCCACCCCCAAAATCATTCTGAAATGTGGCGAGTACAGGAGATGGACTAAAGGTAGGCAGACTGTGCGACAAGGAAAAGGAAAAATCAGAGCTTGGACAACAACAGTGACTCATAAGGAGAACTGAATTAAGTAAATAATTAGTAACAGTAATACTACTGTAGAATTTATTAATGCGGTACTACCAAAGCATTGTTTGCAATTTTCTAGACCCAGACTTTGAAAAGGCACTGATAATGAAGAGGAAATTCAGAATAAGACAATTAAACAGATGAGTAACCTAGAAAAAAATACATAATGAAACACAGGAAGATACCAATTGATCTTGTCTGGACACCAGAAGTTACAGACGAAGCATAGCTATAAAAATGACATGCCTTGCCAAACTACATTTTTAATGAGGAAGTAGCTATTTAGGGGGAAATGCAGTGAAAAACAGCTTCCTATTAAAATAGCATTACTTGAAATGCCAAGTGCCAAAAAGCAAAAAAAAAAAAAAGGCTGAAAACACAGGGGAAGAGCGAATCTCAAAAATCGCTCTTCTCCTTAAAACTTCTTTTTGCAGGGCGATGCCCCCAGCACCCTCTGAACTTATATACAGCAACTCCACGATCACCATACCTTAAAGAAAAGGGAATATTCCAAGAAATGTCATCTTGGACTTGGTACAAGTCTGATCTTTTGGCCATTCAGTCTCCACGTTTCGGGCCTCACTGTGCCAGATCCCGACATTTCAAAAGGTTACTGTGAAAAACATATTTGTTGTAAGAATAACAAATCCCAATTTCTAGCTAATGAAAACAACCAGATGCCAGGGAAACAGAAATACAAGTACTGTGTGGAAGGGAGCTCCATCTGGTGTCCATACTTTACAATAAACAGCAGGATGATTTGGAGGGAGGAAAACAGAGGAGGCCAGATCAATGCAATGAGATACTCCCAAGGAACAGTTGGAAGTAGTTAGAATGGGAGAAACTAGGAAAATGGAATTTACATTAGGCTACATAGGGGCATACATTACAACTTCAGACTTCTTGTAACTGGGGATTTAAGGAAACTGGGAAAAGCAGAAAAGGCTATAAAGCAGAAACTCTGGGCTATTACAAATATGATTCTACAGCAATTGCCAAGCTAGTTTGATGAAGGTACTGATAGTAACCTAGAATAAAATACACAACGAAACACAGGAAGATATTAACTTCTGACAAACTACTGTAAAATGTCATTCATCCACATGATATAAATGGTATAATGTCTACATATCGTATAAATGTATGTAAAATGTAACATTATCTGTAAATTTATTAAATATCTGTATTTGTTTGGAGCTTTTCTCCCCGGGCCTGCACTGAAAATGGGTTCCTGAACCAGTCAGAGTTTCCCGGTCACCAAATGTCAATAAATAAATAAATACTAATGGCTTCCAGTCAGAGGAACATATATATTGTCAGAATTCTGATTGTTGGAATACAACATTATACAATGCAACAGATAAGAGAGGAAGGAGACCAAGGTAGTGCGAGGATTAAGGTAAGAGGATTATTATCATGCCACAAGGTGGATAATATTTGCTCAATGTTAAAAGAATGGGCTAGTGTTCATAAAATGGCATTATTTGAAAGAGCAAAGACTTAGAAAGGATTCAGGGAATCCACTTTCAGATAAATGGAGCAGGTGTCTCCTGAAACTCACTGAGATGATGAAGCAACACATTAAGTAAAAATTCTGAAAAGAGTGCTTCAGTCCTAATAATAAGGGATAAATAAGAACATTTTAAAATTTAATGAAGTGTTTATATTCAGAGTGCAGTATATAAAGTGGGGGATGAATGTGGGTGACCCCATTAGGACTGGTTACAGCATAAGACAGAGAGAGAGAGAGCAACAAGACTGACTGGTGTGTTCTCCAGTAATACTTTCCCTACTTTTCACTGTCAAGAGGCTGGAAGAACATTAAATCAAAGTCAGGAAAGTATCTCAACACTGGCAGTGATTTCAACAGGAATACATTTATTTTTTTTTTACTTTCTGCTTAATGGAGTTTATCGGCTACTGCTCCTCAAGACATCACATCTGGAATGTTTCAGGATGTGTCAGGTAACAATGTGAATAACTTATGAGACAATGTATTTTTTGCTAAAAAAATGGACTATGGATGCTTGAATAACTTTTTACCCCCAAAAAAGTCTAACCAAATTTAACTACATAGCAGAGATACACAGGCTATTAGGAAGATGCCAAGCATGGAGAACACTAGACATCAACCTGAGCACAAGATAACATTAAAGGCCAGGAAACAAAAGACAAGATTTATGCCACTTAATTCCTTCTATTGCTGAATAAGTTTAAAAGAAAAAATAAGAAAATCTTTAATGAAAGGAAACAATGATATGATCCAAATACTAACAGATTCCATTTTGGCTAACCATAGTCCTCACTAGCTTTTCTGTCTCTTTTAACCTTCTATCATATTACATTTGAGTATATAGCTTCATAAGGTCTTACAATGCTTAGAGCCAAGGAGACTATACAGTAGCTCAGCCATGGCACCCAGTATTGGTCAGAGATTAATAGCATCCCCTACTAAGTATATCATCTCCACAAATCCTAGATAAAAAATTGTGATCAACCATCCAATCACTTAGAACAGTTTTAAGATTGCCAGTGAAGTGCTCTTGTAACAGAAATTTATTTCAGAAAAATGCAATATGTTGGGTTAGGTTAACTGCTACTCCAGCTGGTATGATTAAAGTGGCAGTATATTCTTAGGTCTCTCGACTGGATATTTGATTTACTACTGGTAATACTTAAGTGAAGGATTTCAAAGAGTGCATGGTCATTTATAACATCAAAGGATAAAGAGACAATGCCCCTTAGGATCCTATATCACACTGTGTAGAGGGATAAGGCTTTTAGTCTGTTAGAGCAGCTAAGGGCTATAAGACCACACATGATCTTGGTGAGGAAACACAGGTCTCAAAAGCTAGTTTAGGTGTTAGAGATGTACATGTTGAAGGAGGCATTACATTCAATGATGGGTCTAATAAACTGGGATTATAACCTCTCTGGACTATGAAGAGATACCATGAGGGATAAGATGTGCAACACAGAATGATTTTGTAATCATAACACTGATGTTATTGGCCAAAGGAGTGAGTCTTTATCAACACATGCACCCAAGTCTCTGAAGAATGTGTCACAATTAACAAGAATGTTATCTACATGAAGTGGTGGTGATAGTGGATTTACCAAAGAAAACTACACTCAATTTCTTAGTACTGAATTTAAGCCCATGATTAATGCATCAAGTATTTGTTTGATCCAACTTACAATGTGATAAATGCATCCAGTTTGCAATCATCAGCAAGCTTGGTCAGCCACGGTCCTTTGACATCAGCTTTTACAGGTATATGCCAAAAAGGAAGGGGCTCATGACACAGCCCCGTGATTCACTACTGGTAATGTCTTTCTCTTTACATCAAATATCCCCATCCTTAACAGCACAGATTCCATCACATAGCCAATTACTTATCTAGCAATTTATACATGAACTACATGGACTTGTCTGTCAACAATCTCAACAAGGGGGAAATTACTGAAGACCTTGGCAAAATCTAGGTAGACATCATGGACTATATACCTTTTATCTATGGCTTCAGCAACTATTTTGAAGAATTCAATCAGGTTGACCAGACATGATCTGTCTTTTTACAAAGCTGAACTGGTTTTGATCCAGGGATACAAGGTCCTTGTTCATTAATTCAGCTTTAATACTTTCTATAGCCTTGCAAATAACCATATTGAGTTTAACAGGCCTATTGTTCCCAGGGTTAATAGAAGGGCTATCTTTATGCAAGGGTACCACAACAGCTGGTCTTCACACTTCACGGATGTAACCAGTGAAGACACCTAGGCTTAAGAGCTGATGAAGGGCTTTTGCTAGGTGAGACTTGTGCTTTTCACAGCAGGCATACATTGTTAGATCCCAAGGAGATGGTGTTTTAATTTGGGAAATTATCAAAAGGACTTGGTCGAGAATGGTTTCAGGATGGGAGATGTCAGGGGGATGGGAGGACACAGTGGAGGGTACGTGAAAAGAAGTTGGAAGACAATTTGTCCAAAAGAATATTAGCAATATCCTTGGGACCAGAGAAAGAAATACCATTACAAACATTTCAGTAAAGAATTATTGGTTACTTCTTAACTTCCTAATATAGCTGAAGAAGACCTTATGGTTGTTCTTTGAAATGGTTGCAGCCCTGCGTTAGTAGCTGGCCTTGCATGTCCTAATGCTAAGGTTGACAGACTTTAGCTTTAAAACCTTTATAATGATGATGTGGAGATAATTTATGAAAGGCCAGAAGTTTTTCTTCATTATATTACAACGATTTCTGATGCAAGACTTCCACCCGATGGGTTTAGTTTTAATCTTGCCATTATGCTTGCGTCGTATGGGTATGGAGAGTCACAGACCTGTAGCATAGTTGTTTTATGTACTGGGCAATATTCCTCCATGTAATATCTCTCATCAATTGCCTGCTATTTAAGCAGCCATAGCTGCTTAAATGCTTATGGAGAATGTTTCCCTATAAAGGACCAATCAGAATCAAAGTGCCAGATGTGCACCCTGGGTAGCTGCTCACTTCAGGTTTGGATATGGATGTCTCAATAAATCAGTAAAATTATGAAGAAGGCACAGTGGCCTTGGGTATAAGGCTTGCTGGGCAGCTATACCACTTTTGATTACTAGTAAGATCAATAAATAGCAATTGGCTTTGGAATAATCCCATAAAGCTGAGGCATTACTAGTTGCTGTAAAGCAGGATTTCGGGGAGAAGGTCAAAGTGAAATATCAGTTTTGACTAGAGAGGGAATAATAAGCAAGATATTACAACTGGTGGCTATATTACTGGAGGACAAGATCTGGTGGACTGATGGCTCTGCTGGCATTGGGACAACTTGGTCAAGTGTGCTGGTCCTTGTAAATTTCTGGGCATATTTGTTGCTGGTTGTATACATTTGCCAGTTTATATGCAGATAGCAGATATCATCCATAATAAAGGTAATCGTCTTTATGGTTATCTTTTCTGACTGGTTAAGATATTCCACATGCTCTAAAGGGGCCACAGATGGGGTTTCATAAATGTAGTCTCTGAATACAAGGCAAGTACACTAGGTAAGAGCTGCTCAGTTTTAGGCATATGCCAAACGAAAAAGCATAAACAACTTACAAGACTATGCCTGTCGCTGTGTCACAGAGGAATAAAGCTCCATGAACCGGACAATCTGAGTAGCAACTTGGTTGCTGGAACAGCCAAGCAGGGAAGATAGGAGTGAGCAGCTGATGCCAGATTTCCCATCCTGGGGGAAGCAAGTGGCAGCCATGGTCAGTTGGTCACCACAATTCAAGGAGATGATTACATAGCACCAGAGAGGCCAGGACTGGGACATGTGCTTAGCCCTTCTGAAACCAATGATGGAAGCCCTCATCAGTATGTGATGATAGGCCTCCTAACCTAACTTCCAAAATGAAATCAAACAGTGTACCATACCAAAGTGGTTCTGCATAATTTTAGAAGTCTAAACAACAAAATACTAGCTCTTAAGGCCCTCCTGCATTTGGAGCACATCCATGTATGTGTTGTTACACTAACCTGTTTTAAGTGCCCAGACAGCATTCCCTCAAGCCTGACTTTTGTGCTTACCACTCATTTAGAACTGATAAAAACTCTGGTGGTGTATCCTTATTTGTTAGAGAACACATTACCTCAAGACAAATACCTAGAAACTCTTAAGTGGAGCTCATAGAGATACAAATAGTGCTAAACAAGATCAGTCATCAGTTCATAGATTGTTACAGAACCCCACCCTCCATGTCTCCAGAAAAATCACACAATCTTGGTGAACTCCATATAAGCAGGAACACTATTATTCTAGGGGATTTTAACTAACTAATAAGTAAATGGGGGCTCTACACTACCAATATAGGATTTGCACAAAAAATCGTAGATTTCACAAACAATAACTACCTAGACCAGATTGGTAATGAACCCACTAGAGAAATGAATATACCTGACCTGGTCATAACAAACGTGGAATTACTATGTATCATCCCCAATGTATCCTCCTCACTGGTCAAGTCAGACCACAAATCAGTAACCTTCTCCATCAGAATCTCCAAAGCATCAGAAACAAATATCACAGAATTCAAGTACTTTAAATATACAAATTTCCAGCACTTCTATGATAAAAGTCTCTAAATTCAAGTATAATGGTATTATTTATTTATTTATTGTCATTTGGTGACTGGGAAAACCCGACTGGGTCAGGAACACATTTTCAGCACAGGCCCAGGGAGAAAAGCTCCACAAATACAATCTTAAAAGTTTAAACAATTTTTACAGAAAAGATAGCGACAAGATATTAAATTATTAACATATATAGTGTAGGCATAGATTAATAGTACAAACTTACATACAATCAAAGAAGCTTTACATGATTTGCGTATAAGAGATAGTTAACATTTGTGATGATTTGTAAAGATCAAGGTAGAAGAAATCAGACAGCATTAATTAGCATGCAGCCAAGAGAGATTTTTTATATGCAAGAAATAAGGATAGGTGTTTAGTAAGAATGTAATGTTAGGGAGAAGCGAATGAATCTAGAAACAGTAGAAGAGGTAGGGGGTTAGATGAAAGAGATTAGTGTGAGAAAGTTGGATTAAGATGTAATGCAGAAATAATTATGATGGGAGATATGGTAGGGGTGGGTGAAACCATTTAAGATAGGTATAAGGGAGACATATATAAAGAGGGAAGTGTAAGAAGAATGCAGGAGCTATGGAGGCTCGGAGGGGAGTTGTTAGTAGTTAAGGGAAGCTTAAGAAGTATGAGTTTGTGAGTAGACTGTAGCTAAGATACTATTTTTTCTGGATGTAAGATACGTTTAAAGAGACATGAATGGACAAAGAGATCTGTAATGTTGATCCTGGAAAGAGTTCTGCTCACACCTGGGCTAATGAATCAAACTGGCAGTCCCCAACTAGATACAAGTGAATAGGGAACTTTAAAAGCAAACCAGTGCGATAGTCCCGAAGCATTAATAAACTACATAATAAAAGGAAGAAACTCTTAAACTTATATTGCAGAAAAAACACAAGGAGAACATCAAACAGCTAAATAAGAAACTAAAAAAGGACAGTAAAAAAGAAGCTAAAGGAAACAATAAATCCTTCTTTAGTTATGTCAGAAAAATTAGCAGTAACACTCAACATTGCTCCAAGTTTATCCATAAGGGTATTATTTCTCCAATACAGTGGATATTGCTAACATACAGGCAAATATATTTACTGCCACCTTCACCCCAAAAGACATCTAGTTCTACCCAACATATTCCTAATGGAATCAAGCCACCAACCATCATGAAAGAATACATATTCTCCAAAAGAAAGTATATCTCATCCATGGGGCAATGACAACATTCTGAAGTTGCCTAATTAATAGTGCTAAGCAAGCACTGGTGGACCAACTCCTCAACCTTTTCTGCTTGGGCCTAGCAGCTGACGTTGTCCCACCAGAGTGGCATACAGCTGTTGCAAAGCCACTCCATAAGGGTGGCCCCACCACTGACACCAGGAATTGCAGACCTATCATCCTAATCAGTCTTGTATGCAAAAGACAGGGAACATATCATAACTGGCTTAACTACAATATCGAAAATCTTGTTTTTATTTTCAATTTTTTAATAATATCATCAAAAGGTTTATCAGACTCAACTCCCAACAGTTTGACTCTGTCAATGGTGGATTGTGTCTAATGAATCAAGCTGACTTCTTTTATAAGGTTACTCAGTTGGTAGGCTGCGAGTAAGTTGTCCATATGGAGTACTTTGACCTTACCAAGGCATTCAATGCCATACTATACCACATGTAAATATAATAAACAAGCTAAAGGGCCTCCAAATTGAACTAGATGTAGTTAGGTGGATAGCCAACTGGCTTAGGGACAGGACTCGCACAGTAAGAGCAAGGGGACATTGTGTGAGAGCATGCAGTTAATCAATGAACTTCTCAGGCATCTGTGCTGGGATGTCTTCTGTTCACTAGCTACTTCTCAAATCTGCAGTTACCAAACAAGTATCTCTGATTACAAAAGACTGTAGATTACTGTAAGCTGGGAATCATCTTCAAGTCCCCCTCTGACATATAAGCACTCCAAAAGAGTGTATTAAAAATGGGCTCAAACTCAACACCAAAAAGTGTAACACTGTAGCATTTGGTAGGCAACCCCAGTTCCAGCGTGCATCATAAACACACCACTTCAAAATGAAAAGACCTCGAGAGACCTAGGTATTTAGGTGGAAAGCTCGCTCACATTTGACCATCACATTGCAAGAGTGGTAAGGAAATCCCTTTACCTTTCACAGCTTATAGCGAAAGGTATTTGTTCCAGATGAAAAGAAGTTCTTACCTTCTTGTACTCCACACTGATTAGACCCATCACTGAGTATAAAGTCCCCTTTAGGATGAACTTCACTACATATATCAGGCAACTGGAAAGTCCCCAGAAGTTTGTACCTAAAAAGATTATGGGCTTAACAGATCTGAACAACCAAAAAAGACTGAGGCTCTGCCTCTACACTCAGTTTCATACAGATTCCTTAAAGGAAATCCATGAATTGCTCATAAGACTATAAGGGATCCAACAGTTCACAAACTCCTATACCTCCATTAATCAAACACTTCAGCCAGCACTACTATCAGAGATCTAACTCTACCCCAACAAGTAAATAGGACAAGAAGGAAGGTTATACTTGTCACACAGCACCTACCTTTTCCCTGAAACAAGTTAAGCAATATAAGACACTGTTTACCTTTCAAAATGAGATGAGCATTTGGAAGTGTATTCATAAACCCACCCCTGGTATGACTGTCCTGGCCCTCCTCGAAAAGAGGGGCAAATCCTAATGGTAGGTATAGATAGGTGAAAATGGCCTTGTGGCTAAGTTGCCTTGTAACTCCTATGATCCTATACAATATTTTTACACTGAGCTTCCAATGAGAGGTAATTCGGAACTCTGAAAAACTGAGGAACCCAGAGCAAATCAACTCTTCTGGGACAGTGGGAATCTATGCTAGCTTAACTACTTGTTTTCCAGTAGAACTGCAGATCACAAGTGAACCAGGAAGAGTGCAAAGCTATGGATAGGTGGACAGACACAAAGAAGAGATACAGGTTTTAAGTTAATTGTGCTTCCTATCAGGTAATTCAATGAAAACCCAAGTGTAGTACCTCTAATGAACAAGGACAAGAAAAATAAATGGAAAAATGGTCTAACCACAGAGAGTTGTCTTCACAACATACACAATCAGTGTGAATTGTTGGTAGCCTAATTCTAATTACAAGGACCCTTAGTGATCTCCAAGTTGTAAATCACATAGGTTTAGAGGCACTATTAGGCTTGAATGTCAGGGGACCATTGAGAAGCCTATCCCAAAATCCCACTTGCTCCTAAGCACAGTCTATTTAAGTGACTTGCTCAAGATTTCACAGTAGGCAAATGAGGGTTGAGGGAATCAAACCCTCTACCATAGGATCTAAAGCTCTGAGTCTTAACCCTCTGTGCCAACTGCCAGAAAATAATTTCTATTTAATTATTTTTATTTATTTATTTATTTATTTCAGTTTGTTTGCCAGGATGGTCCATTGGGCCACAAGGAGCCCGTTTTCAATGGAGTCCTGGGGAGAAAAGCTCCAGAGTAGTACAAAATATACATAGTGATAAGACAAATGAATATAATATACATAGCAATAAGACAAATACAATATGATACACATATAATTACAAGAAGATACTGAGAAACAAGTTTAAATAAAAAATTTAGATTGCAATTCTTGTAAGATATGGGTGTTCCCAAAGTTGTTGTTAAGAGTATTGCACAACAGAAAGCTAATAGCAGATATATTAGCTTGTGGAGAGTAACTGTGGTTGAGAAACCTATGTAGGGTGAGAGCAGAAGCATTCCCACTGTGAGTTTAGATGGGAGTGGAGTAAAGTTTTGAAAGCAGAGAGTTTGATAGTGGTACGGATATGTGGTGGCAGGGAGTTGAATGGCGTGCTACAGAGAAGTATAGGAGATGTAGGAGATGTTTGCTTGGTGGACAAACGGGTTTGTGTAGCTCAGTAAGATTCTGGAAATTGGATCTTAGGCATCTATTTGGTTGATGCATTTTGGAAGGTAGAGGTAAGGGACAGGCAAACAGAGGGGCTAAAAATAAGCTTGTATGCTTGGATATGTTGAGTATAGATGTGGTAATTGGGTAACTCAAGCCACTTTAGTTGATGTAGGGATTTACAATGATGGGTAGAGGATCTGTGGCCTGTAGCAAATTTAGAAATTTTGTAGTAGCAGGAAGAAAGTTTTGACTTGAGGGAGGATTGTATATTAGTAAGGATAGTGGCCCCATATAATAGGGAAGGGATGAGGTTCATAGATTAGTACGAAGCAAACTGCCCTTGTGAGCCATTTTAAGCTTAGCCAATTATCCCTTGTGAGTCTCAAACCCTGCACCTTGTACTTGCAAGGCAAAAACCTTAACCATTAGGCCACCCTCCCAACCCTAAAAAGGTTGCTCCTCCCCAGGAAGACACACACACACACACACACACACACACACACACACACACACACACACACACACACACACACACAGTTGGCAAGTGCAGGATTCAAACCCCTACCTAACTACATTATGATACTACAGCAGTACGCATTTACAAGACGCGCTATACACATAGGTTCATAGGTTGGTACTAGGCTATCGACCCTAGGGCCTATACAAGCTTAGCCATAACAATTCCCTGGCTATTTCTTCCCACACTATTCACTTCCCTGGACCCCTGTCTAGCTGGGTGACTGCTGTGATCCGCGAGGTGAATTTCCTTTCTCCCATCCAATCATCATGGTTCCTTTTGAAGAGGGCCAAAGAGGCACTCTGCTTGACATGTATGGGCAGTCTATTCCAGAGTCTGGGGAGTTTCTAGGTCAGGAACCTATCCCTCCAGCATGTTTTGTTTATTGTGATGACAAGATTTAGATCCCTGGAGCCTGTGGCTCTGAGGAATTGGGATTCCTTTAAGTGTAGCATGTCCAACAGCTCTGGGTTTGACATGGCCTTGTATGTTAAGCAGAGATCGCCTCGGAGTAGACAATATGTGACAGAGTATAGCTGGAGTTTTTTAAGGTGGTCAGCATATGGCATCTGCTTTAGGCCTGTGATTCTTTTAGTGAGGTATTTCTGCGGCCTTTCTAGTTGTTGCAGATGTCTTGAGAGGTACATACCAAATGGGGCGTTGTATTCTATAATGGATCTAATGAGGGATGAGTACAGTGGGACAATGACCTCCTTTTGTCTGGATGAAAAGCCCTTAGTGATGAGATGTGCCACATAGAAGGATTTCCTGACTGCTGTGGTGATGTGGTTATTGAAGGTGAGACCACTGTCCACCTGTGTCCCTAAGTCTCTTATCACACCTTCGGTGTTTAGTGTACTACCACCTATGTGATAATTCACGGGTACATGTTTTTTCCCAAAGGGGATAACTATACATTTCTTGGCATTGAGCTTGAGCCCATGGCTCTGGCACCAAGCATCTGTTTCTGTAAGGCCCTTTTGTAGAGTATCCACATCATTTGGGGATTCAATAATGGCTCCCAGTTTGCAGTCATCTGCAAAGTTTGTTAGCCAGAGTCCCTTAGTGTTGGCTTGTACTTCAGAGAAGTAGATGCCAAACAAGAAAAGTCCCAGGACTGAACCCTGAGGTACTCCATTTGCCACTTGTCTAGAGCTGGATTTGGAGTCAGCTACTTTTACAGTGTGGGTTCTGTCAGTAAGCCAGTTGGCAACCCATCGAGTGACGTAGGGGATTAGTGCCCAGCTTAGTAAGTTTATCTATGATTCCAGAGTGGGGGATGGTGTCAAAGGCCTTGGCTAGGTCCAGATAGGCTGTGTGGACTGCCTTACCCTCGTCCACAGCTCTGGAGACTGATTTGAAGAAGTCAATAAGGTTCAGGAGACAAGATAGGCCCTTCACAAACCCAGACTGGGTGGGGTCCAGTGTTTTAATGTTTATAAGTTCCATGATAATACGTTCCATGGCCTTGCAGATCAGGCTCGTCAGACTGATGGGGTGGTAGTTCCTGGGATCCAAGGTGGATCCCCCTTGTGGAGTGGGATAACTGCAGCTGTGCACCACTCAGTGGGCACGAAGCCTGAGATGAGGGTATGATTAAACATAACACTTAGGTGAGGTGCCAGTTCATTTTGTAGTTCATGTAGTACACAGCCCGGGATGTCATCTGGTCCCATTTATGCTGTATTCTTAGCTTTGGAGAGTGCATTTTTTTACCTGTGTGGCCGTTATTATTGGAATTTGGCAATCTTCTAGTATTGAGATGGGCCATTTTGGGGATGAGAGGGGAGTGAAGCTGGCACTGAATCGATCTGCCAGGATATTGGCAATATCCTTGGGATCAGTATATTTAATGCCATTCTGTTGTAGCTCAGAGCAGATCTGAGCATTGCTATTTAGATTCCTGACATAGTAATAGAATGCCTTGTGGTTGTCTTTGGAATCTTTGGCAATTTTATTTTCGTAACTAGCTTTGGAGGATTTTATGAGGGATCTCAGCTTCTTACTGAGGCTGGTAAGGGAGTTTTTTGCATCCTGGGATTTTCCTCTTTTCTGCAACAGTTTTTCCTTTTGTTGTAAAGTTTGTTTATGGCAGGGGACTACCAGATTGGTTTCCTTATTTTGGAGGAGAACATCTTGGTTCTATTTGGGATGGCACGATTCATGCATGAGTGGATGTGCTCATACAGTGCCTTAGTGTAGGACTCAGCAGTCGAACTTTCAGTCCCCGTCTGCATGGGTGTCATTAAGTTTGTAACTTCTGACTTGAGTAGCATGAGGTTGGCCCTGGAGAAGTTTTTTATGGAGGTTTCCTTACGGGGGGGGGGGGTGGGAGTGGGATGTGGATGTTAAGGGTGATTAGCTTAAGGTCTGACCTGACCAACGAGGGGGTGACGATAGGTAATGACCAGGTCTAGGATACTGCAGCCCCTGGTGGGACTATGGATTAGCTGATCCAGGGCATTGGAATTTATGAATTCCAAGAACCGTTGGGCAAAGGTGTTGGTGCACGAGTAGTTTTCCCAGTTAATGGCAGGGTAGTTGAAATCACCAAGTATTAAGGTGTTTGGTTGTATATTAATATTTTCCAATATGTTTAGAAAGGTGTAGTGAGAATCTTGGGGCATGGTGGGGGATCTGTAGCTAGCTACAATTTGGAATGCAGTCTTACCTAGTGTTAGTTGCACCTGGAGAATTTCAGATGCATTGTGTTGGGCAACTAACCTGGTGGTGTGAATATCCTTGGTGAATATGAACACTCCTCCACCTTTAGTGTTTCGATCCTGGTTTGGTAGCCGAAAAGTGTGGTAAGAGTTGTAGCCTGGAATTGCAGGGATGCTCTCTGGAGCCTTGAACTAGGTCACAGTTACTGCACAGATATCTATGTTCTCCATTTTTAGGAGTGCCTCGAGAGAGTGCATTTTGAGGTTTAGACTTCTAGCACTGAGTAGCATTACCTTCAGATTTTGCATGCTTGTACCTGTTACAGTGGTGGCTTTGTCCTTTGAACTTTGCCTAAAAAAGGCACTATAGGGGTGGCAAGAGCCTTAGCCAGTAACCTGAATCCCAGGGGCGACAGGTGCAGACCATTTCTGGCAAAGCATCGTGGTCTGTCGATCATGTCGTCCCAGGCAGACAGATACTGGATCCTCTTTGAATGACACCAGAAGCCTATCCAATTGTTGAAGTCAATCATTTTGTACTTGTATTGTGGTATCATTCTGGGTGAAGGCAGGATGCTACTCAGGGCTAGGGTCATACCTGCCTGGGCCACATGATCTGAGAGCTCTTCCATGTCTCTTTTCATGTAGTCCAGGGAGGTATGTCTCAAGTCATTTACTCCAACATGGACAATGACAGAGTCATATTTGTACTTGTTGTGGAGTGACTTGAGTGCATGAGTTATGTGGAGGATCCTGGCACCCGACAGGCAGCTCACTGTAATTTTCTCCTTGTTCAGCCTGGTGAGTGGGACATCAGTGTGCTAGACTATAGAGTCACCTATGACTAAAGTGTTAGGTACGTTGTCTTGCCTTAGGGGCTGTTGCTGGGTGGCACACTGGAGTTGTGAGCTATGTGACACTTTTGTTGTGATTGGTGTTTGTTTGCATTTCAGCTTCGGAGGTCCTTGTTGCTTGGGCAGGTTACAGTTAAGGGCCTCCGCATATGTGGATTTAATGTTGCTATGTGTGGGTGTTGGTGGTGTGAGTTTAAAAGGGCTATGTGTTGCTTGAGGTGTAGTGTGGGTGTTAACCTTTTCCTCTTGACTGTCTAGCACAATCTTGGGTGGAGAGAGCGTTGCTTCCAGTTTGCTTTCCAGTAAGTGCATCTCTCACAGGTTGTAGTGTTGGGTGGTAGGAGGAGAGGGTTGTCTGTTTACATGAGGCAACTGCTGCATTGCCCCAGTATGCCCAGATTCACCAGATGTACAGGAGAAATCAACGAAGCTGACCCTTGGACATGCCTGGTTTGGTGCTTTTTTTTTTTTTTTTTTTTAAGTACAGGAGCTCTTTTCCCTTACCTTAGCAAGGTACTTTGCAATTATGGGCTGTTTAGTGCCTATGATTAATTTCTCCTTATTAACATGTAGAGTCGAGTGCTTGTATCAGTTTAAGGCTTCCTAGTGCTTTCCAGCAGGTATTAGAGCAAGTGCTAGTCACAGGAATGCTTAAAGGTAAGATATAAAAAAATGGTTTATCCTAAACACTGCAGTGTGCACTAGAGAAGTTAGATGTGAAAGTAGGTAACTTAAGTTTTACCTGTCTAAAACGTTAGGTTTTAGTGGAGAGTCACTATTTTTAAAAGAGCAAGATAGATTGAAAAGGGGGTGATCACTTTTGTATTCCGGTACTATGGAATACAGTAGAATGGCCAATAAATTTAAATGTGATAAATATAAATGCTCAGGAGCAACCCAGCACAGAACCAAATGTTCAGCATGTAACTGTGCACTCGAAATACAGTCTCTAACAGTGATAATATTTGATATAAATTCCAACAGCAGATAGATAAAATCCAGAGGCAAAATAAAAATAATATCCTTTTATTCCAGACACGTGTGAAGGTAAGTGCTTTCGCCAAGAGGCTTTGTCAAACCTTTAACAAACAGAGTGTAAAATGACCTACTACTATATAGCTAACTAGTAATTAGATAATTGATACCAATCAAGTCAGCACTCATCTTAAAGTCATACTCTGAACGCAGTCTAACGCATTTAAGACTATATCATAGCAAATAAACATATTAAAACATTACATCCATGTGGATAAAACTCAAAGATGAATGAGTATGTAACACAGTTACCATAATTAAAAAAAAAAAAAATATATATATATATATATATATATATATATATATATAAACATATAAAAGTATAATAAATATATATCACAGAACATAATATTAAACACTGGTATGCTAATCCCATAATTTACCTAACTACCAACCTCCTATTTTTCAAGACAGGTTTCAAGGGAATTTTATCATTTAGCCCTGGACTGGCATGTGCTTTAAACTGAATTATCCATTTAACTTCCATTCTTTCCGTACGGTTCCTGACATGCCCCCCCCAATACTAGAATGAATCTTTTGAATCACCAAAAAACAAAATGTATGCTCTGTCCCTACTTCAAGAATATGTTTGGATAAGGCATTAGTGTTAGAATGAATGCATATCTGGTATAGGTGTTCTCTGATAAGGTCTTTAAGCCTCCTATCAGTTTTTCCTACATAAAATGCAGGACAACGTGTGCACATTGCTAAGTACACTATGTGTTCTGAGTTACAGTTAGCCACTACATTAAAATGATAACACTGTGTGGTCACAGGATGTACAAACATATTATGTTTGAAAATGTAGGGACAGTAGTTACAGCTGTTACATGAAAATGTACCAATTCTATTGGGATGTCTCGGAACCATCTGCTCATTGGAATAACAAAGCATTCTATGCAAATTCTTCTTATTTCTAAAAAGAAATTGGGGGTTTTCTCCCACTATTTCTTTAATCAGTGGTTCGGTCATCAGGATTTGCCAATGTCTACAAATAATGTCCCTGATGTGTCTAAAATCATAAGTATAAAACATGGAAAATGTCTGTGTAGCTTTATTTCCATTACCTAAAACTACCAGACTAGAAGATGCATTATACCATCTGCTACCAAAATCTGAAAAATAAGGGCTGGCTCTCTCATTTCTATATTCTTCTATACTCTGATAGACCACACAGTGTTATCAGTTTAACGTAGTGGCTAACTGTAACTCAGAACACAGTTTACTTAGCAATGTGCACACGTTGTCCTGTGTTTTATGTGGGCAAAACTGATAGGAGGCTTAAAGATCGTATCAGAGAACACCTATACCAGATACGCATTTATTCTAACACTAATGCCTTATCCAAACATATTCTTGAAGTAGGGACAGAGCATACATTTTTGTTTTTTGGTGATTCAAAAGATTCATTCTAGTATCAAGGGGGGAGATGTCAGGAACCATACAGAAAGAATGGAAGTTAAATGGATAATTCAGTTTAAAGCACATGCCAGTCCAGGGCTAAATGATAAAATTCCCTTGAAACCTGTCTTGAAAAATAGGAGGTTGGTAGTTAGGTAAATTATGGGATTAGAATACCAGTGTTGAATATTATGTTCTGTGATATATATTTATTATACTTTTATATGTTTATATATATATATATATATATATATATATATATTTTTTTTTTTTAATTATGGTAACTGTGTTACATATTCATCTTTAAGTTTTATCCATATGGATGTAATGTTTTAATATGTTTATTTGCTATGATATATTCTTAAATGCATTAGACTGTGTTCAGAGTATGACTTTAAGATGAGTGCTGACTTGATTGGTATCAATTATCTAATTATTAGTTAGCTATATAGTAGTAGGTCATTTTACACTCTGTTTGTTAAAGGTTTGACAAAGCCTCTTGGCAAAAGCGCTTACCTTCACACGTGTCTGGAATAAAAGGATATTATTTTTATTTTGTCTCTGGATTTTATCTATCTGCTGTTGGAATTTATATCAGATATTATCACTGTTAGAGGCTGTATTTCGAGTGCACAGTTACATGCTGAACATTTGGTTCTGTGCTGGGTTGCTCCTGAGCATTTATCACAGTTACTCTGCATTTTTTTGGCTACGGAGCATTTATCCCTTGGTGGGTAACATATTTATTTTCAGTTTACAATAAATTTAAATAGTTGAAAGGGAGTGATTTCACAAAATTATAATTTTGTGCTTACTCACACAAGCCATTGAAAGCAGAGAGGAAATGAGATATATGGTCAAATTAACATAAGAGGCAGGCAACTAGAAAGACAGTGGTATTTAAGAAGACGACAGTGGGGGGGGGGCACTTTACTCACAAGAAACAGGGCTGTGGTGTCTTTTGAAGTTTTAATATGCAGTTAAAAGCAGAACACAAGCAAAACACAAGGTAAAGAAAACAAATCACAGCATTCAAAATATAAAAAGGCAATAAACCAATACAAAATACAACAAATAAAAAGCAAACCAACCTTTCCCTCACAGCAAAGTGTAGCAGAGTCTGGGTGAGCCTTTCCAATAAAGCTCTGAAATGTTTTATTTTACCCCTTAAATAGAAGGTTTAGTTCCTAGCTCCACCCCCTCAGTTCACAAATGATTAACCTTAAGTGACCTATTCTATCTTACGTATGAGTCCTTAATTGATCAGTTCTAATTTCTGCCTGACTCACAAGAAACAGGGCTGTGGTGTCTTTTGAAGTTTTAATATGCAGTTAAAAGCAGAACACAAGGTAAAGAAAACAAATCATAGCACTCAAAATATAAAAAGGCAATAACCCAATAGAAAATACAACAAATAAAAAGCAAACCAAACTTACCCTCACAGCAAAGTGTAGCAGAGTCTGGGTGAGCCTTTCCAATAAAGCAAGTATAAAGAAAGTAAGTAGTAGCAAGAGTGATCCTGGTGGCAGGAGAGACGTAGCAGTAGTGGCGGTAAAGCATGCCAAGTTTCTTATGTTTTTTTATGTTTACTTGAAGATGGTTGTCAAACTTTAGTTGATCATCAATAAGAACTCCTAACAGTTTTGCAGTGAAGACTATTGCGAGAGGAGTGTTGTTTTGGCTGGTGACAGAGAATGAATCTTTATCTAGGATGGTGGTTTTAGAAGGGGTGAATATCATTGGCTTGGTCTTGCTTGCATGGAGTGCTAGGTGGTTGTCTAGCATCCATTGTTCAGTAGAAGAGAAGGCATCTTGAGTTCATTTTGCTAATGAGAAGGCAGAAGTAGCAGAGGAGATTACTGTAGAGTCGTCAGCGTATTGGATAAGTTTAGCATTAGGGATGGCAGAAGTCATTTATGAAAATATTGAATAAGAGGGGTCCAAGAATAGAACCCTGGGGCACAGCTGTGGGAGTAGTTAGGAAAGGTGAGACAGCTTTTTTCCACTTGACAGCTTGTTGTCGGTTAGTCAGGTAACTGGTGAACCAGTTGATAGCAGAGTGGGATAGGTTTAGTTTGGAACGTTTGGTAAGTAGAAGGTTGTGAGAGATGTTATCAAAGGCTTTAGAAAGGTCTAATAGCAGGGTGGACACAATGTGACCGGAGTCACAGGCCTTGTTAACAGTTTCTAGGAAGGAGAGGAGAACAGTGGTGTTGCTATGGCCTGGTAGGAAACCATGCTGGGTGGAAGTAAGAAGATCATGTCTTAGGAGATAGGGAAGAAGTTGCAGGTGGATGCATTTTTCAATGAGTTTAGAAATAGGGGATAAAATAGCAATAGGTTGGAAGTTAGTTTACAGCTACTTACACTCTGCAATGAAAGGTAAAGCAAATTGCAATCTCTAACCTCTCCTTTGTACACTGTAAGTTCATGTTATACAGCTGGACAGAATCTGTATTTACAGACCTCTGCAGCTGTACTTATCCTATGGGACTTTGTGCTTAACACCACCATTTATGGCAATTATATTATGTAGTAATTAAATGCAATCATATGAGTCTTATCTACCCACCATGTGGGTAACATGCTTCTACAAATCTTTCAGAGTGTACTAAATGAAAAAAGCACAACTTGAACTGTATTCTCTGCAATCTCTATGGTAGGCTTCCATATTACCAGACTTGGAAATATTTCCAAATAAAAGCCAAATCTGGTATAAAATTACAGCTGGTCAATACAGTATCACAATGAGTTGAACTCACTCTTTCACATTTATGCACAGCTGCCTTTTGTAGCAGAGCATATGCTAGATACCACTTTTGTACAAAACTGATTTAGAATAACATTATAGATACTTATTGCATTGTAGAAAATTCCTGTCAGACACAACATTTGCTCTAGCTGTGACTTCTGTACTGGTTATGCCATAAAAATGCCATATGGTATGTGTGACAGGAGTTTGTTGTATGTCCTCTCACTGTACAAGTCACCGATGGGAATTAAAGCTATCCCACAACTGACACACACTACTGGATGCAGAGTATTCTATAACCACAGCCTTGCTTTATTTGCACAGAAATAAGAACATACACTCTTGCTACTTCTCTTTCTCTAAGCTTATACTGACCTTCAGGCCTTCTGTCCCTCACTATTCATCCATAACTTCTCCTCACATAGTTCCCAAATTATAAACTTGGGGGGAAAGGGTATATGGAGTAAGGAATTGGGACAGTCATATTTGCATGTGTCTGTAGACTTTTCCATTGTGCTCTATCTGTTCAATGGAAAGCCTGCAGAGAATGTGGTCAATGCATACATGTACGTAGCACATGATCCTGTGCACTGCTTCTCACTATGCCCATGTCCCTTCCAAAGCTCTTTCTGGCATTGCCACTAAATCTCCTAATCTTCATCAGGCACTGAAAAGGTAGTACAACACTCTCTAAACCCTCTCTTTGATGGAGGCGAGCAGGCCACTCTGGCAATTACCACCCAGGGTGGCAACAAGTCACCATCATCATAGACAGCAGTCTCCTTCACCAACCAGACAGCACTGACCAGATATAGCCTATTGTTTCTGAGAATTCCATGCAAACAAAAGTTTGAATAAACAGCCCGCTGCCCATTGCATCTATTATATGTCATGTCTTGATTTTAAACAGTTGCAGACTCAGCTAAGAGCCCTTATGTGGCTTAATAAGCTCTTACCTATACAGCAGCTGAGTTTTTCTGCTAATCCAAGAGCCTCTCTGCAGCCTATCACATAGTCTGCAAATCCCTGCTACTCAGCTATAAGTTATAATAAAGACCGAACAAAAAAGCACCCTTTTGAAGAACAGCATCTTATGCAATCCTTTAATTCATAATCAATTCCCTCAGCAGTCTGTGGTGAAAATGACTCACTTCTGAACCGAAGCTGTTCTCATCACAAGCAACAGGACTAAATAATATGCGCCTCACATGTGACTAAAAGTTGTCTTACCAGTTCTACCACCATTTCTTGGCGCAGAAACTTCCTGTGCGGGGCTAGAAGCTGTAGAAGAAAGAAAAAGAGAGTCGTCAATCTATTACATTGTTTTCATTCACTTTTTCAGGTTTGTTCCAAGTATTTGTAATAAATGCTATATTTTCTCTTAATTTTAGTTTGTGCAAACCTCATACTGGTTAAGATATTTTCAAATACAAACATCTTTAACATAGTTATACTTTTTTGTTATGTGCATCTCTGTAGTGGTAACATTTAGATATGTGTAATGAACTGTCAAGATACATAAACTAGATTTCAGTTCTTCATGTACCCGTCACAGTTAAAAGACAAAGTTAATGAAAAACTGAAAATATAAAAACTGGATTAAATCTCCGAGTCAAATATACTGTTATGTATCACATTCTTTTCTGCAGATCACTTACTGAAGGGACACAGTATCAAAGCTTGAGTCCTAGGCAGCCTTTATTCAATATAAATGCTCTGGCCTGCAATGGCAACAGAAACACTCCCTCCTTGTCTTTTGCCTTTGGGGAATGGACAGGTTATATTGTGTAACGTGAATAATAAAACTTTTGTGAGTTTCAAGTTTGGTATGACTTGCCAAGATGAAGTCCAAATGGCATTTCAACCTGTTGGCTTACCATGTCTTAAGTAAAGCACTTTCATGTGTATGTTACAAAGCAGCATGATTCTGTTAGAACCTGCAGCAGAAATTATTAAATCTACGGTACACACAGTTTTTAGCTGACTGGTGCAGCGAGACTGGAAAAAAATCAAGTAAGATGTACCACGACACACTGGCAAACGATTTCAAAAATTAAATTAAGTTTCCTCATGACTGCAGTTTAACATACTAAGTTGTTCAAAGCAAACTATTTGTATCTTACAAAGAAGGGTGTCACCTGCTATAATATGACAACCCTGAAGGTAAGAATTACTCGTACTGGATCAGGAATATTAGTAAAGCTAAGCAGAACCAATTGGCACTACTTAATGAGTATGTTTGTTCAGTATATACTAAACAGGAAGACGGACCGATTTATATCTATTTATTTTAATTATCTTTTGTTGATCAGGTTAGTCCCATTAGGTTACTGGCCTTTTTTAGGGGACACCTGAGGTGGTGTTCATACTGACTAGGTGAGTGCCATGGGATCTTTTAATTCAACTGAGCTACCACTAACTCAGGCAAATAAGATCTTAGTTTAACATCTCATCTGAAGTATGGCACACTCAGAAGTACAGCACCCTATCTTATGCCACACTACAGTGTCAGTATGGAAAAAAATGAATCTAACTACCTCGGGTGGGAACAGAACCCACAGCTTTCTGACCTGTGAGCATCAAAGGTGAATGTGCTACTTTCTGAACCATTATTTATTCACCTATTCAGTAGTTAGGTGAAAAGGTCCTTAAATCCAGGTTAGGAGGAAGTTAGGATCATAGCAGATAAAAAAATGTGTGCCAAAAGGAATGTGGGCATTAGCAGTGAACCAAATGACTTCAGAGTTCACATAATTTAGAAAATAGAAACCTAATAAAGTTGCTTAAGGGCTTATACCAATACTTAATTTTAGTTCTCGAACACGACATAACCAGTCTTCTGGAACTGAAGGAAAGCTAATATAATGCTTTTTCATGAAAATGGTCACACAGATGATCCTGGTAACTTCACAGTACTGCAACATCTAAATTGTGACACTTACCTGAAATTGGTAGGTTGATGGAATTGATTAAAACTAAACAGTAAGCAAAACAGGTTTATAAGGAAAGGTCTTGTACCATGTCACAGATGTCAAACATTCTTAGTATGTAACAACTGCTGGTAATATGGTATTAACAGAAAATGTACTGCCCAAGGACTTGGGGAAAAATACTTGAAAGAATCTTGAAACAGGAAACCTGAAGGAAGGCAAAAACATTGAATCACGTGTGGAAAACTACTCATGCGGATGTCAGACCGTGGTAGAGGGATCACTTCCACTTCAAAATAATAAAAAGTGGCAATGTTAAAGGTCTGTCACAAAACATATCTTCTGTGTTACTGTCATTCATAATGTATTGATACTGGTTAAGGGAAAAAAGGTGTATCTTTGTGGATGACAAAACCCTTCCAGTGCTGACAGTAAAGCTAGGGTCAAGACAGGCAAAAGCAGGCATATGGCACCAAACAGAGCAGCTAAGAGTCAGTGCCAAGAAATGCAATGTGCTGCACATCAGGGATGAGAAACTGAAAACATAACACCTAACGGGAAGTCGGGATAGAGACCAAAACATACAGGAAGGTTATGTGCTGACAGATGTTTAAATCTACCTGCAATGTAACAAGGCAACAAGAAAAAACAAAAAGGATTAATGTCTACATACGAAAGGGCATCAAGAAGCTATAGGAAGGGATTCTTCCCATGTGCATGTTTTTGGTTTGCCCTCACCTGGAGTACTGTGCGAGGTTCTGGAGCCAACACCTGTGGAAGGACCGAGATAGAATACAGGCCGGATAAAGCAGGGCGATTGGCATGCTCCAGTGGCTGAGAAAGAAAGCATAAGAGGAAAGAATGAAAGAGCTTAACATGCTTCCATAACAGACAGAGGAAGAGGTGGGGACATGACAGAAAAATACACAAATCTCCACAGAACGTGAAAGGAAAAGTGTGACAAACTGTTGTCTCTTAGAACAAACAGGAAGGAGAAACCACTTATACTAGTCAGAGAAGATTCCATATGAGATGTTTACATATACATTTCACAGAAAAAATGATGGGCAAATGAGACAGCTGCAGCAATAACAATGTTCCAAACAGTGGAAAGTCAAGACAAATGCACAACATCAGCAAGTGGAAGTGTAAAGGGGAAAAGGAAATGATGGTCCACAAAGCCATCATAAAAACTGCTGAACAGAATGGGTGGGCTTTAAGCCTTTTTGCATTCATGCTCAGTATTACTATTGCAGAATAAATGTCTTCAAAAAGTGCCAAAGTACTACTGAAGGTGTAACTGCCCTTATGTAGTTACCCACAAGGAAGCTGAAGCTGTTGCTATTAAAATCTCCATTCTTGAAATTACGAATCACTTATAAACCCCATTAATGCCAATCTAAGCTGATCTACAGTCAGTGAGGTTGTGTATACAGCTAGACATATACAGGACATACACCACAGTTTGTATCCAAATGTATTAACCAGGTACTATGCTCTATCATTACACAAGCCAATAACAACTAAATAAATAAAAAATAAGCATTCATCAGCATTGACCAACTGAGAAAGCATGAAGCAGCTGGCAATTAAACATTAGGAAAGTAGTCCTTTAATGTGTACAAAATGTTATGTTGCAAAAGGTCAAGGGTCAAGACAGGTGACAAGTGGACAATACATTTATTTACCCAATTTTTCACATTCCTGCTTTTGTGTGAAATTAACTGTTACTTGGTTAAGCCAAGCACTAAACAGTCCCTAATATTCCAGAAGGAAACTTTTGTTACTCTTTCATTGTGGTACTACAAAAAAATTATATTGCACTCTGGATGAGCAATATTTTGATAGTTTCTAAAAGTGCACTGACTAAAATGGTGGTTTGCTGTTTGTTTTACTCTCCGAAAACAGCCTTGCTATTTCAGTTTCCTTTCTCAAATACTAACAAGATTATCTGATCTGTATGAAGGACTTCTATACTATTTTTGTATTATCAGAGTACCCACTGGGTGGAGGTGTTATTTTATGTGAAACAATGAAAAAAAGTTTTCCTGCACAATAAGAATCTGCAAACAAACAGAAGACTACAACTGAAGGAAGTCACTTTATTACAAAAAGTTCGGAAAGGCACAGTGGAATATAGCAGCAAAAAAGTACTGGCCAAATAAAATTGGCATAAATTTTTATCTCCTAGTTTTATTAGAAAGTTTTTTATTGAAATTGGCTTTGTGGCTCTGTCTCTCTGTGGTTCTGTCACTCTAAGATAATTTCAATAAAAAGTACTGTAATAATGACAGAGGGACAATAATTCACTCTTTAAGTAAAATATTGTCCCTCTGTCATTAGCGAGGCAATACACGCGCACACACCAGATCCATCAGAATATAGAGACATGCACAAACACACACAGACAAGCACACACTCTTGCATCTCCCTACATCATTTCCTCCAAACACACACTTCGAACGGCCTTAAGATAAAACACAGACACGCACAACCTGAGCACAGATTCAAGCAAAAGCAAAATACATGCTAGCATGCTATTCCAATCTGACATGTATGTGGAGCTGTTCCCTGATTCAGGCAAAAGCAAAGTAACATATTATTACAGTCTAACCTACAGATGGAGCTGCACATAAACTCAAGCAAAAGCTAAATACATGACAGACATTCCAATCTGACCTGCAGGTGAAGCTGTTCATAGACTCAGGCAAAAATAAAGTAACATATTATTCCAGTCTAACCTGCAGGAGGAGCTGTGTATAAAGTTAAGCAAAAGCTAAATACATGATATTCCAGTCTGACATGCAGGTGGAGCTCCTTCACAAACACAGTCTCAAACTGTCATTTCTTCTGGTGTCATCTTGGACAGTAAATGATGCATATAACAGAAAGCTGCATGGCAAACTTGACACACACACACAACACACACACTACCAGCAGCCTAAATTGAAAACACAGACACACATACACTCTCTCGCATCTCCCTACATCATTTCCTACACACACACACACACACACACACACACACACACACACACACACACACACACACACCACATTTCATTGGTATAAACGTTCTGTACTTTACTGGGGGAAAATAGATTTCTCAAATTTGCAAGAATGAACTTCAAGTCCTGTCCCTCTCTTTAATGTGGCCATACCATCATATTCAATGTCACTGGCATTCCTGTACTTGACATTGTGTGATCAGGGGTGAACCTTTAAGTGTAGTTGAAGGTCGTGGCAGGCTCTTTACATTTTGTGTTACTATCTCCTAGTGTATATGGGCCTGGGTGTCTAAACTTGACACCATCTGCTTTCCTATTGCTGACTACCAGAAGATTACAAGGTGCATAATCACTGCCACTAGGCAAGATCTGTACCACTCTCTGGGGGAATTATATATCGATTAAGGCTAAACCTTTAAAGTGAAACTTGCATTTCCATTCGCCACAGTCTCCCTTAAGAATTAAGACTGAATGCTTATGAAGTGGTCGATAAATATCAGCATCAATTTCTTACATGCAGATCCTCCTGTTATCTGAAATTAATTGAAAACATAACTCTCATTGTAAAACATGCGAATGAATGACTTGACCCTCTACTTCACCCATTAATGTATAAATGCGTAGATAATAACAATAAAGGATGTTGTAGGTCTCCAGTGCCAGCGTGTTGGTTTAATGTAACAAATGCTATTCTTGTTATTTAGCAACATCAGTTTTAAATAGCTACCTGCTCTTGCTAGTTAACTTTTTAACATATACTGAAGCACAACTAGCCTGCATTTAGGTGTGTAGTGTTACAGGACAGTCTGATTCTATTCTAAACTAATTAACTAATGACAGAGGGACAACATTTTACTTAAAGACTAAAAATTATGACAGAGGGACAATATTTTAGTCTAAGTAAAATATTGTTCCTCTGCCATTAGCTAGACAATTAATATTTATTAATAATTAAGATTAATGACATTAATATTTTAAAGACTAAAAAGTAAAAAATAAAAATATAAAAAAAGATTGCTTTTTACTTAGTCACTCTATAAAGTAAAAAAAAGGAAGAAGAATGAAACATTTGCAAAAGAACGACAGACAAGCTGATTTCAGAAAATCATTTGAGGTTGGTTTTGCTGATTCTTGCTACTACTTCTGGTACCTCATCATCACAATCAATAAAGTCTTTTTTTACCTTTTTATTAATACAACTAGATGCAGCTTGGCAGAATGCTTGAATCAGGAGGCAGGGGTAGCACACAAAGCTCTAACCACTACTGCCTAAAGTTCAGCTCCAGTGCAATACGTACAGCACTGACAAATGCTTAAGTGTAGCTTAAACAGCTTAAAGTAATTTGGCCAAATCATACTGTCAGGATTCTAATAAACTAATAAGTCAGCATACCAACAGTGACACTACCTGTTACTCTAGTTAACAAATTATTGCATTATATCCAATTATGAAACACAGCTTTAAGTACATCAGAGTTAGTGAAAATGAAATCAAAGAGCAGTCTACATTGTGTTCCTTGCCTTGTAAACATGGAGCTCTAAAAGCCTTAAAATGTCAGAAAATAAATTGTGAAAGTACTATGCTTTCCTTTGTATACTAATTAGCTGAGAGGGTAACAATGCCACATCCTGATGGAACCTTATATACCGTCTGCTTTATGCTTCCTAAATAGCTAAATTTAGGACAATCCATTGTCTTGACTCATCCTTGTTTAACAAACGCATATCTTAGCAGTATACAGCATGTAAAAAGCCTTTATAGCTACCTGCTGAGGTGGGATTCTAATGCAAAAGTAGCACAGGTAGTTCTGCTCACTGAATATTCATACTACATTACATTATGCAATCTAAATGGGTGTTTGTGTGATGTTCAGTATTACGCATTGGTATTCTGTTTTCGCAGAAATCAATCCTTTGCACTGAAGCTCAACAGAAGTTAGTGAAGCAAACAAAGTTGTAAAATCTTACCAGCTGTATTTTGCTCACAGTTGTAAATAAAGAAACACTTTCATACAGAAAAAGTTTTCAAAAGCAAAACTACTGCAGGAAATTAAAGAATCTCATATTTCATTAACATCTTTAAGGCAAATAAACAACTCTTTTGATACAGTACAACCAGTGTACACTGGTTTATTAAATTAACATTAAATGGTTCTCATATTTATTGGCTTAGGTCTCTCCTACTAGATCTGCACATACTTGGCCAAAATGCCTCTCAGTTTTTTCCAACACAGAGGGGGACTCTGCAGTGCATAAACAGCTATACGCATGGGGCTAAATGACAGTCACATTCAAAAACAGAGGCTCTTCAGGTTGAGAAAGAGAAACACAGTGTTTATACTTTCTGTCTTCCAGTACTACATAACCTGGTGAATTAATCAGTAGCACAGATAGGGTGGGGCAATAGGGGCAACAGCCCTGGGCACAGACTGTTGGAGGGAGCATGATCCGCTGACCCTGATCTCTCTTTAATGCAGTACCAGCTTTTAAAAGCCAATAATACATTTGTGGTCAAACCAGAGTGCTGTAATACTCCGTGCATGCTCTAAACTGTAGCAAGCAGTTTGTACAGTTTAAAAGAAAGTATTTTTTAAATTATACATGTTAAAGGTTGGTGAGAAGGTTGTGTGTCAGGGCTGGTAACTCGGCATGTAAAAATCAACTACCAATCATTAGCGGACCAGAGTTCCACTGTGGCGACCCCTAACCAGGAAAAGCCGAAAGACACAACAACAACAAAGGTTGTTGAGTTATGAGTGATGTAGATCTAACTGTAATAAGCCAATCGCTTACAGTACTGTCATCGGCTTATGACAGTGAGATGTTTTTTTTTTTTGAAGAGCTAAGGGGATAGGGTGCTGGCCCAGGGTGCTGACAGAACCTTGCTACACTTCTGGCATTAGTAAAGGATGCAATATTTAAAGACTGGAATAACAGGAACTAGCTCTTATATGCATGGGGGGAGGTCTAACTTAATAGCACTATGATTAGTACAACCCATTTAATTTTAGCTTCTGAATAAGAATGGGACATGGTGGATGACTCATTTGTTGAAAAAGGAGATACTAAAAGCAGATGTCTAATATTCCTGTTTTAAAATTAATAAAGAAGAGGGTGAGGTTACACATTTTTTTCTAGTTTACCATCCCTTTTAAAGCCCATAGTTGGAACAAGACCTATAATACAATACAGATCCTTTTGTTGGTATATAAGAAAATAAATGAATGAAAGAACACAGGTAGCACAGAACAACACTGGGGACTGAATTATTTTTTTTCTGTGCATAAAATGGAAATGTTTTCAAATCAGACTAGACGCCAGAAACTGAATGAAGAAATCAGAACTGCTGCTTTGTTTATTTATTTATTGTCATTTGTTAACCGGGTTAGTCCATCTGAGCCAGAGGCCCGTTTTCTGTGGAGACCCGAGGAGAAAAGCTCCAGTTACAATTAGTCATTCAAGGCAAAAATTTACATCACAAATGGCAAATAATATAGAATATATGCAATACAGTGAAGGCAACTTATTTAACAGCTTTATACAGGTTTATACTGTTTATATACAGTATAACTTGAACAGCAACAACAAGATAGTCTGACTAGTAATTAAAGTATAAACAAGACAGTCTGGATGTAGAGAGTTATTTAGCTAGTATAACAGTTTTATACAGGTGTCTGTGCATATCTATACAGTAACAGCAAGATAAACTGGATACAATGGTTTATTTAGAAGAACAGGGTGTTGGTATGTGGTAGTATTAGTACTAGGGAATGGAGGAAGAAACCAAGGAAAGGATACAAGAGAAAAAGGTGTAGATTTAGGAGAATGGTAAGTGGAAGTCAGGTTGGAGTTTGACAGGGACAGGACCAGGTGTTTTGTAGGTAGTGTTTAAGTTCAAGTTTGAACTGGGACTTATGGGGGATACTTCTTATGTTATGTGGGAGGGAGACTGGGCTACCGAGTATTTGTAGAGCAACTTTCCAATATTTTTGGGCATTTATAGATGTCCAAAAGATGTTTATCAGATGTACAAAGCTGATGTTGGGGTTGTTTAGTGATACCATATTACAAATGGAGGAGCAGGAAGTAGGGTTATAGAGGATAGTGTGTGTTAGATGTAATTGTGGAAGGAGCAGTTGTTTGGGTAATTCAGGCCATTGTAAAGTCTTTAGGACAACACAGTGGTGGGAGAGATGCCTGGAGGCTAGTAAGGACTGGTGCAGCATACAGAAGAGAGGATAAGAGGAGAGATGTGGCTAGGGTGGGTTTGGAGGAGGGAGAAAGAAATTTATGATTACGGTACAGGAGGCCTAGTTTTTGGTGGGGCTTTGTTATGCATTTGTTGATGTGTATATCGAATTTTAGTTCACCATCGATGGTTACCCCAAGTAATTTAATGTGTGGTTCTGGTCTGATGATGGTATTGTTAAGGGAGGTGATGCAGAAAGAGGTTTTATGATGTGCTACTGTTTTAGGAAGAAAAAGTAAAAGTTTTATTTTTTTAAGGTTTAATATTAGTTGGTTGTCAGTGAGCCAGGTTTCAATGGAAAAAAAAGCATTTTAGGTAAGAGAGAGAGGTTCAGGGATACTGTGGGCAGTGGTAGTAAGTGTAGCATCGTCAGCATATTGTAAAAGTGTTGAGAGGTTAGTAGCAGAGTGTAAGTTGTTAGTGAAGATAGTGAACAAGAGAGGACCTAAAATAGAGCCTTGGGGGACACCAGTGTAGACAGGGAGAAATGCGGAGGTGACAGTTTGCCAGCACACAGACTGTAATCTATTAGTTAAATAACAAGAGAACCAGGCTAAAGAAGGGGTAGACAGGTGCAGGTCAGAAAGTTTTGTTAATAGCTTAGAGTGGGAAACAGTATCAAAAGTCTTTGAGATATCAAGAAAAATACAGGAAAGAAGTAGGTTGTTATCCCAGGCTTCTGCTGCAGATTGAGTGAATGAGAGTAAAGCGGTAGATGTGTTGTGATGGGGTCTAAAACTGTGTTGGGTGGGAGTTAAGAGATTATTATCAAGCAAATGTTTAAGTAGCTGAAAATGAACACATTCTTCTAGTATTTTGGAAAGTGGGGATAGTATAGTAATGAGACGATAGTTTGAGGGGTCAGTGGAGTTACCTCCTTTATGGAGAGGGATTGTGTAGAAGGATTGCCATGCTTTGGGGACAACAGACTCAGTGATAGAACGACTGATAAGGATAGATATTGGGTAGGCTACAGAATTGGTAGCAATTTTAAGGAAGTAGGGAGATAAATTATCTACAGAGGGAGAGCAGGGTTTGAGTTTATTCAGTTGGGATTTGATAATACAGTGGGTGCAGCTTGTAAGGAGAAAATATTAAAGGAAGAAATGCTGGGAGGTAAAGTCAGGGGAATGACATTGGGACTATGTTGAGTTAGTCTTTGGATTGTTTCTATAAAGTGGTTTTCTCAGAACAACAGCAAGGACAGAACAGCAACAAACACTTTGATGTGACAGGCTTAAGCTGTGCCACAATGACCATGGGAGGTTTACAACTATCAATCAGCCCACACTCTGTTAACTGTGGCAAGTGATAGCAGAAGACCTAGCATCCTGATTCATGGCGGAAGTGTTTTGTTGGCAAACTTGAAAGTATTTTTCAGCATTGTTATCTAAATGGCAAATTATACAGATATCGTCACTCATTTGCAAGAAAACTACTCCTGCTCCTGACCCAGTGTACTGTGCTTCTACACACACACACACACACACACACACACACACACACACACACACACACACACACACACACACACACACACACACAAAAACAGAACAGTTTTTTCCCCCCTTCAAATAATATTCAAGGGAATGAATGACACTTTTGAGACTCACTGTAGTGAAACTGGTTTTGGTACACCATTATAGCATCATCAAGCACCAGATCCCCTCATAGCTCTTTTATCCACCCTCCATATCTCTACATTAAAAAATATTTTTCAGTGGGCTTGTAGCAGTGCACTCCACACAAGTCAATGGGACCAGTATGAAGGGATTTCATATTGTTGTTTACATAACTAAAGCAAACTGAAACCAAAGTATGACTAAAAGTCACTGTGAAACAGTAACTTGTTTTTTCGAGCCAAATCCTTTCCACCCTATGCCTTCTACTATTGAACCTCCCCCAGTGTGATTTCAGCTCATTCATTCTTTCATGATGACATACCCAGAAATACTCAGAATGTATCTGAGAACCATCCAGCAAGGGTCAGCATTCAAGCAATGAGGGAGGTTAATACCCTTGCTTGCATCCCTTAAGTGACAGCATATGTGATAGGCTGTAAGCCCTTATATGGATGGGAATGACAGGTGCCTTGTATTACCAGAAGCATTTCAATGCTTTCCTTCGTGTAAATTCACTTTCAAATGAAAGCTACTACCAAAGCAGCTTGGTGGCCAAACATACTCTCCCAAGCTGTCCTTTGCATTACATTCTCTCCTCCTCTTCCGAGGGGGTGTGGCATTGGACAACCCTAATATGCTGCCTCTCTCCCAAGAATAAGCATAGCCATTCTCTAACACGAGTGCTGATAGATGCTAGAGACAGTAATTGGACCTGAACTGATAGGGTAGTAGCCAGGGCCTTATTCTGCTAAGTTAATTGAGTTTGCTAAATAGTAGCATGATTTTACTTAAAATGCAATATTAAATGAAAAAAAAAGAAATTCCTTTACTTGCACAAGAATTTTCCCACAAGTAACACCTTGTAACAGTATCAGAAGTCATGGCAGCAAAAGTGCCAGTAATTAAATCGAACTCCAAAATGGATCATGTGATGTTTGGAAGCATTTGTTTTCAATACTGTCTGTGAATATAATTTGCATGGTGAATTCTTTTTACATACAGAGAAGTTTTCTACCACCAAGTATAGTTGATCACTTATTAGAATATATTCCCCAAATCACATCACTATATTATATTTAAAACTGTTGTGTTATATTAGAATTGCCCACAAACCTGAAGAGGATAAGGTGGATATCAGGGTCTATATTAGAAAATCGAAGTTTCAAAACTTTGAATGTTCTAATATCGACCCTTATTCAGCGAAAGCTGAAAACATCGAACATACAGAACAGCGAATTTTTTCCTAGGGAAAAAAATTGCTGTTCCAAAACACATACACACAACATAAGCACACCAAACAAACAGCAATCCACACACATACACCTAAAATCTTAGACCTAACCCTACACTAAACTATACACACACCACTAACTATCCACTTACCTTAACCAAACCCTAACCCTTAGGTCCGTCACTATCGCACACTCATCTCACCCGTGCCCTAACCCTAACTCACCTACCCCGTCCTAACCCTCACATCCACACAATCACACACTTACCTGACCCGCGCCCTAACCCTAACTCACCTAACCTGCCCTAACCCTCACGTCCACACAATCGCACACATACCTAACCTGCGCCCTAACTCACCTAACCCGCCCTAACACTCAAGTCGACACAATTGCACACATACCTAACCCACACCCTAACCCTAACTAATCTAACCCGCACTCAATCGCACACTTACCTGAACCCGACCCGTAACTTTCCACCACAGCGCTGAAAATACCAAAGCAACAGAAACAGACAACCAAATTCTTTCCCTAGGAAAAAATTCGGTTTTCTGTTGCTTCGATATTTTCAGCTTTCCCTGAATAGGGGTCGATATTAGAACATTCGAAGTTGTGAAACTTCAATGTTCTAATATAGACCCGGTTATCAGAAACTGAATGAAAGAATGAAAATAGAAATGCTGCCTTGAGTTGTGAAGAATACCAGCAGGGAAAGAACAGCAATAAACACTCTTGTATGGCATGCTAAAGGAGCTCAAAATCCAAAACGAACACTTGAGCTCAACACCAGTAAGACAATTTAATACTTAATTACTGAAATAAAAAAGTTTTTGGGTTTTCACCTTTTCTCAATGCATACAAAAAACTTTTAAAAGCAGCAGTTTGTAAAATACATTCCATATTCTATGCCCAACCGAAAAGCAGCAGCAATCGATCAGTTACATTGTATCATACCTACATGGTTACTTATTAACTTGAGCAAAGACACAGCTTAAACACATATTTACAAAGTATGTATTTTATAATTTATTATGTTTGTATCTTAATAATGGTTTTAAACTAACAGCAGAATTCAACCCAGGTGGAGTAGCTGCATTGTATTATCCAGTTCTTCTCACAAACTTCTGTATAATTTTTCAGATCACCACTCCTCATATTTCTAAATATAACTTGTATAAATCAGAACTTAAAATTATGTTGCACCCCCTTTTCTTGGATGCATTTTGCATCAAATCTGTACTAACGTTTCTCCTGATTTCTGACAAATGTTTAATAATTCTTTCATTCAACTTCCAGTTACATTTCCATACATAAAAACTTTCACATTTAGTACAGGTAGCTAAATATGTTTGTACAGCAATCAAATTTAAATATCTGCTTACTATTCAGATGCATAAAGTTTGTATCAGTTAAGATGTATTTACAACATGAACAACTGTGGCATGGATACATTCCTTTCTTTTTACTATGGATCAATTTCTTTGCTGGTCTCATTTCCTGATAGCTAAGTTTTTGCATCAAACTTAAAACAATTTTTAAAAGCAAATTGTGGAATGCTGTGTATAAATTTATTAGTTCCTGGTTGAGAACAAAGAATGTCCCAATTACTTTTTATGATGTTCAAAACTCCTTCTGTTCTGGTAATGTTGTTGTGTCTTTTGGCTTTTCCCGGTTAGGGGTTGCCACAGCGGAACTCAGGTCTGCTAATGATTGGCAGTAGATTTTTACGTGCCAAGTTGCCGACCCTGATGCACAACCTTCAAAGAAGGTACGCCCATTCACGCACGTCTCCACACAGAAGACGCTCTAGCTGAGAATCGAACAGGACGTCTGACTGTGAGGCGACAACACTACCGCAGCACTACCACCGCAGTCCTGGTAATGTAATGAGTTAAATACCTAACACAATTTTTTATATTACTATTATTGCTACTATCATAGTCATTAGGAACACAAACCAGATTTATTAGGTGCAAAAAGTATGGTCTAGCTCTATTATTCCATGCAGATACAATGGGAAATATCATCAAGCAATGTGGGATTGTAGTGCCTATCCCGAAATTCACCCTTCATTTCCATTAACTGTAAATCACATAAATGGGGATCAGTGTTTAATCTACTTGCGCTAAGAAATTGACTTTCTACTATACCCTTAAAGATATGATTTGGGTTCATGCTATGTTTATGCAAAAGACGATTAGCATGAAATTCCTTCTTATAAATACTAGTACCAAGTTCAGCATGTTGTTTTAAAATTCTTACATCCAAAAAATTAATTTGCGGAGTAATACAATTTAAATTTAAAAAAATCTGTTGTATTGTCAAGATAGTTCACACATTCTACAAGCGTATTCACAACACCTTGCCGAACTATAAATACATAGTCTACTAAGAGCTTGTAGAATAAAATATGCATATTATAATCAGATGAAGATTTAAAAATAAATGCTTTTTCCCAGTGATCAACTGCTATATTGGCATAGTCATTAACCACTGAGGTGCCCATTGCCACCCCAGATATCTGGTGGTAGATTTCACACATCATTCAAATATAAAGAAATGGGTTCTGTTATCCATCCTTTCCCAGATACTGCGGCTCTCATTGGGGGGTCCTCTTCTTGTGTATTTTAGGTAGTCCATAAAGGACCGGAGTAATTGGATGGGGGGCATGAAAATATGTATACATATCACAAATTATATCATCTTGCAATTACAGCTTACAAATATAATTATTTACTTTAAAAACTATGTAATTCATCTTTCTGCTGTCAATAATTCTAAACACTTCATAATCTTTTAAAAAATGATACATATTATTCACATTGTCATTTCTCTTCATAACCACTATTGTACCGCCATTATCTGCCTGTTTGATAACAATGCTGGTATTATTTTGTAAAGCTTCAAGAGACTCATGTTCAGCCACAGTTAAATTATACTTGTTTTCTTGCTGCTCATATAACTGTCGAATTTGTTTTTCACAAATATTACGAAAAGCTGTAATAATAGGTGTTCCAGTACTAGATCATTTACATATCTGCGGCTGATGTGTCATCTATAAATAACATTTTTAACTCCAGATTTCTAACAAACGTCTTTAAGTCCATTATTGCATCAGCTACAGAGTCACTAGCTGTCGGGATATTGAAGTCCCTTAACTAGAAGGGAAATGTGTGAGGGGGATAGGTCCATGGATGAAAGATTCACAACTGGTATTTGATCATTCATCTCATGGAACTGGAGTGACTGCGTGTTTCTGGACCATCTCTTCTTCTGCCCCTTGACGAATCCCATTTGGTTAAATCTATCTGTTTCAGTAGCTTCAACTGGATACCAATGTGGGTAGACCGAAAATCCTCATTCCCCATTGATTCATTAACCATTTCTCTGTGCCTCGTATCTGCTGATGAAGTTTGTGGGTCTATCTACAAAACCCTGCACTGCATGCACTATTTACCTTAACGATGAACTTTGTTTGCAAGTTGATGTAAAGCATGTTTTCTAAATTTGTTTTCCATTCAAACCAGTCATGTTATTTACTGTTACGTAGCTGCAGTCTTTCTCATTCATCTTTATGCCTATGCTGTACGCATTGCATTTAATGTGTGTGTTTTACCCAGTACACTTTGTTCTATATTTATGACAGTGTGTTCTACCATGTATACAGTGTAATAAAATGTATTTATCTTTGATTCCAGGCTGTGACTGAAGGTCCCTTGGGTTCAGTTCTCTACCCCAGTTTAAAAAAAGCAAACACATAAACAAATAAATTCATTAAAAAAAGGGATCATTTCTCTAAATTATGTTATTTATTTATTTTTTGCTGGTAGTATGCCAGGATGGTCCTTCCTAGCTTTCTTACTAAAACTTATCATGCACTGGACTGAAGAGAAAACGAGCATGTTTATGATAAAATTTGCCAATGCTGATAGGTAGGACTTACATAAAAATGTTGTTTGCTAATGGTTTTACAGTAAAAAAAACATACGGTTGTATATCTGAGACAAAAAAGAACCTTATGGGGAGTGTTCAGTTGAGAAGGACAGTGCAGTGATACGGCAATTCAGATTTTTATACCATACAAAATATGAGAAGGGACAAAACAAAGGCCTCGTAAGAACTGCCTTTGGTCTTGAATTCCCTTTGCAAAGTAACAAAGCGGCAACATTATAGAAATCAAAGGGTTAAATAGCCGACATCAGAAAACTACAGGTAAAGCATGTGGAACTGAAAATATATGTTCTTGGGGAAACAGAAGAGGTACGAATGGCATAGATATTCATATACCTCAAATAGAGCAACATACTAAAGACAGCCATTCTGCAGAAGACATTTCAAAGAACACTTGTCACATATGTTTGTTGGAAGGAAACCTATATCCCACACACTGCATAAAGGTGGTATATATCAAAATGTAGCAGGTTTCAAGACCTATACAAGGAGACCAGAAATATGCATTTATAGAAGGAGAACAAAAAAGGATAGCATTATATGCAAACAACATAATAATATGTCTGACGAATCCAGAAAGTACAGTTTTGTACCTACCATAAATGTAGATGTCCGAACTGGATAGCATCTGCAGTCATAACAACTGGGTTGTCCTGTCGTCAGGCAGCCCTTCAGTCGGCCGGATTCCAAAGTCCGGGTCCGGCTTCGGCTGATGTCGCACTTCACCCGACGTCATCTCTGTTGGTCTTCGGGTATAAAGGCATCAGCCGACGCCATTTTCCTCAGTGTTTCTTGCCCCAGATGCCAGTAGCCCTCTTGAAGGCTAAAAATTTTGGATAAATGCCAATGTTTCCAAAAGATAGTGGTAAACACAAAAAATAAGCATGTATGTACATATATACAACAAATACACCATAAAAGACTCCCCACCAGCTAGCTATTAGGAGGGTAAACACCCTAGGAGTACCACAGAGGGAAGGAGGGAGGGTAATCCTGACTGCAGATGCTATCCAGTTCGGACATCTACATTTATGGTAGGTACAAAACTGTACTATGTCCTTCATGGATGCATCTGCAGTCATAACAACTGGGTAGAATACCATAGCCAACTAGGGAGGAGGAAGAAACTAGATTATGGTGTGTTTAGGATCCCTTGCAGTACAGCAGTGGCAAACCCTGCTCGGGATCTGGAATATAGAGGCAAATTATAATGCTTGGCAAATGTATGCACGGAGGTCCAAGTAGCCGCCTCAATAATGTCTTTGGTTGCCACTCCTAAAGGCTGTGGTAGTGGCTGTTGCCCTTGTAGAATGAGGTCTTATGTTCTGTGGAATTGGTTTTCCATGGAAGGAGTAACAGAACCGTATGCAATTTCCTATCCATTTGGAGATTGTCTGTTTGGAAATAGCTTTTCCTTCCCTTCCTGTTGCATAGGCTACAAAAGCTGATCAGTTTTCTGCTACTTTTGTTCTGTCCAGGTAGTAGCGTAGCTGTCTATGTACATCCAAGGTATGCAGTATTCTTTCCCTCTGTTTTGTGGGTTGGGAAAGAAGGTAGGTAGGTGGATTGCCTGGTTTAAAGACACTCTGGATACCACCTTAGGCATAAATGTAGGATTAGTCCTCATGGACACTCTATCTTGATGGAAGATTAGGAAGGGTTGTACTGCCATTAGGGCCTGAGTTCAGAAACCCTCCTGGCTGAGGTTATTGCCAGTAGGAAGGCGGTTTTCCACGATAGATGCTGTAGGTCTGCTGTTGCTGCTGGCTCAAAGGGTGATAGTGTCAACTTTTCTAGCACAAAGTTCAAGTCCCAAGCTGGTAATGGTGGTTTCCTTGGAGGTTTTACATTCTTGATTCCTCTGAGGAACTGTCTGAGTAATGGGTGTGAAAAACAGGTGGATCAAAGCTGTATTCTGCTGATATAGCTGATGCATGTATCTTGATGGAGGAGTAGGACAGGCCTGAATGTAGAAGTTCTGCCAGATACTCCAGAATGTTAGGCATATCTATGTTTGACACATCTTTTCCTCTTTCAGTACTCCAGATGACAAACCTTTTCCATTTTCCTGCATAGTTCCTTCTTGTTGAAGGTCTGCGGGCTTCAAGAATAATGTCTTTAACTCTTTGGGAAAGTTCTGGATTAGCTGCTGCTATGTGATGTTCCATGCAGTCATTTGCAACGTTTTTAGGTTTGGATGCATGATGCTGTAGTTGTTCTGAGTTAACATCAAAGGCATCAGGGTATTGGCCACATATTGTTCTGAGACATGCTCCTGAGCAGTGGGTACCAGTGTTGTCTTGGCCAGTTTGGAGCTATTAGGATTATCCTTGGACGTTCTTCCTTGATTTTTAGTAATACCTTGTGTATCAAGGGAAGAGGTGGGAATGCATATGCTGTTAGGCCTTTCCAGCTGAAGGAGAGCGAATCCACTTTCCATGCTAGTGGGTGGAATGTCCTTGTGCAGAACTTTTGAGCTGGTGATTGAGAGGGAAGCAAATAGATCTATCTGAGGCATTCCCCATTTCTTTGAGATGGTCTTGAAGATGTCCGGATGTAGCATCTATTCGTGGGCATCCGATGTGGTTCTGCTTAGTATGTCTGCTAGAGTATTTTCTTTTCCGGTACAAATATTGCCTGTATCTGGATGTTGTAGCTGAGTGCCAGGTTCCACAGCTCCAAAGTCATTCTGCATAGGGGTATGAATGAGTGCCTCCCTGTTTGTTGATGTACCACATGACTGTGGTGTTGTCTGTCCTTATCATCAACTGGCCCTCTTTGAGAAATGGTCTGAAGTTTTGGATTGCCAGTTTTACTGCCAGCATTTCTTTTAGGTTGATGTGCAGGTGAAGTTGATCCTGCGTCCACAATCCTTGCACGCATTTGTCCAGCATGTGGGCCCCCATCCTAGGTCTGAAGCGTCTGTTGTGATGGTCTGGCTTGCTTGACATCTGCGAAAGGGTAGCCCTGGGTTTGACTGGCATGCTTGAGCCCACCATAGGAACTCCTGTTTTAAGCATGGAATTAGTGGAATTTCTGTTTCTAGGCTGTGCCTGTGTTGGGACCATAAATTCTTTAGGTACCACTGTAGTTTTCTCATATGTAGTCTGGCAAGTGGGACCAAGATTATGCATGATGCCATGAAGCCCAAGGCCTGCAGTACTTTTCTTGCTGTTAACTTGTTCTGTTTTGTTAGTGCCAAGAAGTAAAGAGGGAGTTCTCTTTGTTTTCTGCAGTTAGGAAAGCCATTTGTTTTACTGTGTCCAATTCAGCCCAAGAATGTCCTTGTCTGGGATGGTATCAGCCTTGATTTTTGTAAATTGACTGTGTATCCCAGTGCTTGTAGCAAGTAAATGACCCTTTGTAAATCTGTTGTCAACTTGCTTCTGTTGTCCCCTTGTAGCAGGCAGTCGTCCAGGTATGGGTAAATTTGAATTCCCTGTAGTCTGCAGTGGGCGATTACTGATGCCAGGCATTTTGTGAATACTCTGGGCGCAGTAGATAAGCCAAAGGGCAATGCTGAGAATTGATAATGCTCTGATCCTGCAAGAAATCTGAGGTATCTTCTGCAGATTGGTCGAATGGGGACGTGCAGGTATGCCTCCTTGAGATCTAGAGTTACCAGCCAACACTCCTTGCCCAGCATGGGAAGAAGTTGCTGTAGGGTCAGCATTTTGAATTTTGGGACAATGATGTATGTATTTAAGGTGGACAGGTCGAGAATAGGTCTCCAACTTTTTTCCTTTCTTGGAACTAGGAATAGTCTTGAGTAGAATCCCTTTCCTTGTTCTGTTGTTGGCACTCTTTCCACAGCTCTCATGTTTGCTAACTGCATTATCTGTTGTAGAGCCTCTGTTTTTTGATTTGGAGGTAGATTTGGCATTCCTCTTTTGACTGGTAAAGTGTGGAAGTGGAACCGGTAACCTTGATCTATGGTTTGTAAAATCCACTTGTCTTTTGTGATATAGTGCCAGTTCTTTGAAAATAAGGTTAATTTGCCGCCTAATGGAGCTGCTATTTGTTCCCTGGTAGGCGGTTTTAGAGTTAAGTCACTGTGGCTGTGTTGTTGTAGTGGCAGTGGTTGTGTCTGTGCCTCTGTTGTTACCTTGCCACTGTCGTCCTCTGTAGGCACCTCCTCTGGATTGGTTTCTGCCTCTGGAACGTCTATTCCTGCCCCTTTGGGATCTTGTGGAGTCAGGAAAGGACCAATTTTGGCAGGCCAGTTCCTGCTAAACCTTGGGGTTGGACCTGCAAGAAATCTTTAACCGTTTGAACAGATTTTGCCTTTTCTTCCATTTTCTTCATTACCTGCTGGGCAGGTGTACCAAACAAGCTGGTCTTATCCATAGGAGCATCTAATAACTTGGCTTTAACATGATCCGGTAAAGCTTGTTCCTTTAGCCATGCATGCCTTCTTATCACTGTGCCAGTCATGGCTGATCTAAATGAAGCCTCCAGTGCATCATAGCCACATTTTAAGGAATGGTTACTAACCTGTTGTATGTTATTTACCATTTCTAATACATATTTCTTATCAATTGATTCATCAGAGGATAGCTTTTTTGTTAACTGATCAAGCATAAACTCTTGGTATTGTATCATGTGAAACTGACAGTTTAAAGCTCTAGCTGAGAGAGTAGCTGAAGTGTAAACCTTTTTGCCCCATCTGTCTAAAGACCTGGCTTCCCTTTCAGAAGGAATAGGGTTTTAGCTGTGGTCATGACTACTGCCTTGGGACCCTGGGATATAGTTTCAGGGTCTGCAAGTGGGGCCTTGTAAAGGTGGTGATGAGTGTCTGGTACCCTGTAAAATCTGTCTGGTTTGGCAGGGGCTGGAGGTAAAGAATCTGGTGCAGAGCAGACATCACTGAAGGCATCATCCACTACAGAGAGCACAGGAGGTATAGCTAAGGGCCTGTGTTGTGGAAGGTGCAGAAAGGTTCTAAGTCTTTTCTGGAGTCTGAGAAATCCTGCTGCTGCCATTGGAAATGCTCTCGCATGGCATGTAAGGTTTCCCCAAAGGAAAATTCTTCTGGTGGGGAGGCAGCTGGAATGGATTCTTCAGCATCTGAGTCTTCAAAATTGGAGAAAGGAGCCTCTGGCTGGTCTGTTATGTCTGATTCATCAGCAGAATCATCAGAGGACACAGGCTCGGGGCTCTGCCCTAGGTCTCTTCTCTGGGGCTGAGAGGCCCTGTCTGGGTGAGATTGAGATCCCTAATTAATGAAATTAAATCTTCTGCCAGGTAAGCATTTGTGAACTAGAAGAGGGCCGTGTTGTAGGGGTTTAGCAGGCACTGTTCTAGTAGTTTTGGCTGCTTTGGCCCTGGCAAAGGCCTTAATGGACATGGCTGCTGGAGGCCTAGCAGCACCACGTGCTGGGGTAGACACATCCAAGGGAATGGTGTCTGATAAGTCAGTGGCAACCACCGTAGTGGATAAAATTTCTGAGGCCGATTCAAGAGAAGTAGCAGGGGCCTCAGTGGTAGTGATAGATTCTGCTGTATTTTGATCAGCTTTCTCGGTTTCGGCCGAAACCGAGACACTCGTTTGCTTAACCATGGTTTCGGCGAAACCTGTCGGTCTTTATCTTTGCGTTTTTAGCAGTTTGGGTAGTCGGAGGATCCGGCGGCATAATATACGCAAAATCAGAACCGAAAAACTGTTCAGCAAACTCCGACCGACGCCTAAGCGTTGTCGGTTGAAAGAAGCACAGGCCGAACAGGCTGCTACGTCGTGGGCTGGGCCTAAACAAGGCAGACAGTAAGAGTGGAAATCCTTATGAGGTATTTGTTTCCCACAGGTTAAACAATTATTAACTTTTTCTGACATCGGATGAGGCAAGAAAGAGTCCCCAACGGGGTACTTAGCTTTAGAAGTCTTGGTAGTATTCGGTAGAAGTAATCTCTGGATCCGACCGACCGGCACTTGCGAACAGCTTCTGCTTCGGGCGCCACGCGGCAAGAAAGACTGAGGAAAATGGCGTCGGCTGATGCCTTTATACCCGAAGACCAACAGAGATGACGTCGGGTGAAGTGCGACATCAGCCGAAGCCGGACCCGGACTTTGGAATCCGGCCGACTGAAGGGCTGCCTGACGACAGGACAACCCAGTTGTTATGACTGCAGATGCATCCATGAAGGACATCAAGATGTCCCTGTCTTATGGAATATTTTCAGATACCTACAAATATTTTAGGGTGAAAACGAAATGTAAATAAAACAAAAGCAATATCTATAAACTATGTGCCCACGTATAAATTAGTGAACCAATTCCCATTCCTCTCGGAGCATGAAAAAATTAAGCACCTGGGAATATGGCTTAGGAAAGACTCATTAGAAGAAGCAAGGGAGAAGTGGAAACAGAAGTTAATGCAAAATGTAATGGATTGAGTTGTATCATTTCCCTTTGATTTTAGTTACTGACTGGATGAAGGTGCAATAATGAGGAATGAATTCTAGCATAAAGTTGAGATTATGAATCTGGTCAGGCAAAGATGTGCCTGCAAGCTGATCAAGGGTTATGGAATGGTGGACAAGAGGCAAAAACATAGTGAGAAGCAAGAAAGTAATGTTTTTAGTAACACATAGTACAAGGAGTTGGTAGAAGCATATGTGATGTAGTTTGATATATTTACACTTTTTCTGCATTTTGTTTAAAGATGCATGGGTTGCAGTTTGGAAGTAGGACTGACTAGCGAACAAGAGAAGATAAACAGTGATTATTAAATGCTACAATAAGGTGGGATTTCTGTAGAGACTTTTATTCTCCTTGGTGTTCATAGAAAACAAGTGACTAAGAACACTGGAAAAAGGACAATATTTTAAGATTTTGTGCTGCATTATATCTTTAAACTACTTGCTGCAAAAAATGTGTTCATGTCAAGATAATGTGAGTACGAAAACAGGAGACAAAAGTGTGCATATAAAGTGTTACGTGTTACTTGATTGAGTTATGTATTATCAAGAATCTTATGGTGTAGCATTGAGCAACATTGTTCCTCTAATTGTAATTTGCACATATTTTGTATATTTGATTACCTGCAATGTCTCCATACTTAATTCTGAATTTATCTTGTCTTGTGATGCCTATGAAATGTGATTACAACATTACAGTCAAGATATCCTTTTTATTGTAAAATGTTTTTTTCATACTTAGGTGTAAAATGTTTTTCTTAAATCTTATGTCATTGCAAAAATTTGTTTTCACATATCTTACCTAACTGTACACACCTAGGGTGTAAATGGCCATTGATCAGTACATGACCCCGGTAAACATAAACAAATAGGTTTCATTGTGATGAATACTTAGGTGCCAATATTTAAATAAGCTTAAGGATCATGATGGTGTTACATTTTCATGCAATTAAGATATCTGCCTATAATATGTACGTATTCCATTAAAATATTAAAACAAGGGGAAAAGAAGTACCTTTATAGTGATAACCATTCTTCCAAAATGTACACACACTTCTGACAAATTAAGTCTCAACCATGAGCTACATCTTTTACAAATGGGTTGAGTTGACGTGATATGGAGTGGTAGGTGTACGCACATCTAGAAATGTTCATTAAACAAGTACAGAGATTTAAGTCATCCAGCTAGCTGTACAGAAATGGATACCCAGCTCTTTCAGCCTGTGAAGAATTTGAACAAAAATACTGGTGGCAGTGCTTAAGTGTACACACAAAGGAAACAACAGGGCTAAGACTAAAGCAAATACAATTAATCCAGAACTGTGAGAGTGTAACAAGGTTAATTTTCAATATCTGTTATTGAAATTACATGAATTATACAAAAAGAATATAATTTATGATTTTAATATATTGTTGGTTAATAAAGATGTTCTTCAAAAAAAAAAAGTCATACACTGTGATGTCCCTCTCTCTTTGAGGTGTGAATGTTTGATGAAAAGAAATAGAAGCATTCCTTGCCTCTCTCTGTCCAGTGCTATGTATCTGGGTGTGCAGATAAGACAGAGGCAAGTAAGCCATACGTCTTCTATGACTCTGGATGGAAGGACATCCAGGAAATGAGAACAACAGTGTCTAACGAAAACAGTGGCAAACCTTCTGGGAAAATAACCTAATAGTCTTCTGAAAATGTACCCATTACTTCCAAAACAGCCCCATTTGATGTACAAAATAATTTTAAAGATGTGGATTTATAAGGCCAGCAAACACCTAACAAATAAAACCCCAGTAAACTTATCTTTCTGTTCTCACTGAATGTGTGCAAGGAACACAACAGTTATATCCAGGCACAGTGCACAAGAACAAGTGTGATACACAGAAAAATACATAACAACAGTAATAGAACAAATACAACACAGGATAATCCAACGACATGTCATGAAAGTGACAATCATAAACTCAACAACTGCAGGACTGCAGGGCAGAAGAAACAATGCTATCCTTGCAACAGCCCTTCATGGTGGGCTATACAGTAAGCATCGTCATACGGATTAAGTCAGTGTTTGTGTCTGCCACCACCACTGTAGAAGGCACAGGTATTACATGAGGTCCATGGAGAAATAGTAAAACACTCAGAGAAAAAAACGTGCTTAGCACCTGCTTAGCCAAAGTGGTATTGGCATTCTTAGTGTTCACTTCCACGGGACTCATCATGATTTTTACATTTACTTAATATCTGTAAACTTAAAAAGTACCTCGAGGCCAGAGCAAAAGTCATTTACATGATGGTAACACTTAAAAGAGCTCTGCTGATCTGTGTCTCACAACAAGGTGGAGCTAAAACACTGTTAGGTAATCATCAGAATAAGATGGGGAATCAGTCTTTATTTCAAGGTACTTTTCAAACAGCGGTGTAACAAGCTGGTTTGTAACAGCTCATCACATGCCATTTAGGGTTAAGTTTAGCTATTTTATATACTGCTGTACTGTTCTATACATACATCAGCAATTCCTTCAATATGGGACTCAATTTCCTGGAGTATGCGGGCCTCTCTCTCCACCTCTTCTGCATTCTTTCTGCCCTTGTTTATTCTCTCAGCAAGTTGTTTGATGTTCTTCTGGGCATCGAGCAGTGAAGTATAGTCAGGATGCTGTTCAGATGTGTGCTTCAAAAGGTCCTACAATTTGAGAAAACACAATAAAAATTTTTGAGAAAACTCCCATATAAAACAATACACTATTTTGAACTTTTGAAACACCTTTAGTTCTTTCTAATTTTACCACAATGCTTAGTTGGCCTACTTGCCTACAAGAACTACCCCTATAGCATAAAAAAACACTTGTGTGCACTACATTTTTAAATCAGAAAACTATGCAGCTGTCCTAGTTTATAGTCATAGCAAAACAATACAAATCAAATGATTTAAACGGTTTCTTTTTCCTTAAGTATCCTAAACCAAAGACTTAACCAACTATTTTCAGGAATAATTTGGCAGAACAAAATAATGACGGATCAAAATATAGCAGAAATATTTGGCACGTACTGCTTCACATTATAAAGTACAAAGTGTTCCATAGTTTGTGTGTGAGTATACTTCCAAATTCCAGATGTAGCTGCCAATACTGTCTACATCGATAAAGGTTCTATACAGAACAGCTGGCTTACCAATGGTTTGGAAGGGAAATTTGGCATTCAGTGTATTCGCATATATACATGTCTATGCATTCACACTAGCAATCTCTGCATACAGTAGATACACATGCACATAATCTGAAGAGAATACAGTCAACATTCATGAAAATAAGAATCCCAGAAATGAAACAGAAGCTAGAATAGACTGTTATATGTTCATTTCAAGCAGGATTAGGGAAAAAAACATAGATGTAGAACTGAAGATAAAACACTGTACTTGACAAACATCTTCAGTAAAATAAAAATTATACAAAATGTTAATACTGAAGTGTAATGGTACACATTCTATACACATGAGAAAGAATGCTGTGGTGATTAACTGTTCATCAGCTTAGCCTGGATTTGGTTAAACAAATGCCTGCCGCAGGGAATAGTCTTGTTAAACCATGGCAAGAATTAATCTTATCTTGACACAGTAGGCAATGCAAATCCTTCAGTCTTTTAAACAGAATAACATGATCCCTGTCAGTGCAGTGCTTATGATTTTACTTCATGCAAAGATTACATTGAAGACCGAAGGTACAATGGGATTATGACAATTTTCTTCTTGCCCAAAGAGTGCAACAATGCATACTTATTACTCAAAGGAATCTTATGGTATTACTTTGGGACTGTGTATTAAACACGACTTTTAAAAAATATACTGCAGATCCTGGCAAGTGCTAAAACAGTTACGGAAACTTTAAGTGTTCCCTTCTAGGTGGTTATGAATGTTAAGTCTGAGTATAGCATAATATATTCCAGCCTACAGCAGAATTTAAACTGTTTCAAAACATAAACTGCAGTAAGTATGGTAGACTAGATGAAGGCCTTTCAAATCAGGTAGTTTTGGAATATAACTACAGACTTCTAGTCGCAGTGATCACAGCAAGCTTGCTGGTGGTGAATCTTTCAACTCAATCACAACTACAAAACAAATTACACTGTTTAATGTTTCACTGCTTCTGCCTAGGTGGGTTGCCTTGTCTCATTCAAACTAACAGTGCGAGAAAGGCAGACCACACATGACACTTTAGTTATAATGTAGCATAATCATGTTACTGAATTCACAGTAATCAGTGCGGTAGTTAAACACTTTAAGTAAAAAAAAAATATTTTAACTTAATATGTAAAGCAAAAAGCTGAAAAGATTTTTCTCACATGTGCATTTTCTCCTACTGTCAGCTCCTGCATTTGCTGTCCAGCCTAGTAACATGGAATTAACACCTCACTAACTGACAAACATCAGGTGTTAATAATGTGCATCACATCAGCAGTTCCAAAAGCTTCCTTTACCAGATGTTTCCTAATTCTCTCTAAACTCAGCTTTTAGAGTTCTGGAATGATGATGATGTTGGCAAAGGCAGCCAATCCAGTTGAATAATTTCTATTATACAACGACCCCCCATTAATATTCCAAAATGTGCACGCTGATTGGCCAGCGTGCACGTTGTAAATCAGACTTATACTAATGGAAAAAGGTCCTGTTGCCCGGACTTTTTCCATTAGTACAAGTCTTTTTTTACAGCAACGGAGAACGCAAGATCTCCACTGCTTTTTAGACACTGTCTTGCTATGTTAAAGGAGTTTAACATAGCGAGACAGCTTTAAAAAAAGTAACGGAGATCTTCCTTTCTCCGTCGCTTTTTTTAAAGCTGTCACGCCAAGTTAAATGGGTTTAACATAGCGAGAAAACCTAAAAAAATTTTTTAAAGCTGTCTCGCTATGTTAAACTCCTTTAACATAGTGAGACACTTTGTAAAAAGCAACGGAGATCTTGCTTTCTCCATTGCTTCCACTCACAGCTCTGATGTACTGCGTAAGCATACGCATGCGCAGTACATCAGAACTGCCGCAGAATACCAGTTAACTGCGGAAGGGCAGCAAGGAGGCATTATACAATGCCATTATTTAAGAAAAGTAAGGATTTTTTTTCTTAAGTAATGTCATTGTATAATAGCAGTAATCCACTTCTGGGTGTGGGTAAGTTGGATTTACCCATGGTTGTCTTTGTTTGGCCACTAGGGCTTCACCCTCATGACCAAACCACACCAACTGTGGGTAAATCCAGCATTACCCACACCCAGGCGTGGGTTATTGCTATACTATCTGTAGCTTCAAAAGTGTAACTTTTAACTTTACATGTGGGTGCACAATTCAACCAAACCCAGATGCATTTTTTTCAGGACTCTCACATCACAGCATAGAGTGGCTATTCATAATACAGAGGGAATACTAAAGACTACAATATGCACTGGGAAGTCATGCCATATTAGGATACTCCAAATGTTAAGGAAATGTGCAGAAATGAAACGTGACTGTAAAGTAAGAGAGGCTGCAACAAACTGCATATGGTGCGGTACACATCTGTGAAAGAAGAACAGAAGCAGGCGAGATAAAACTCTAAGATTAATAACTGATTTTTTTTATGGAAAAAGGAATCATGACTCTCATACTACTATGGACGCACTGTCTGTGCACTAAAGCACTGGATTCATAAACAAACTATCACCATGAAAAAATGGATGGAGTAAAAAGATCGATAGAACACAAATGGTCATCTCTATTTTCCAGGTGTTACTCTGGAGGAAGGGGAGATGTGGTTTGGCAGGTCTCTTATCTGAGGTTAGAGGTATGGTAGTTCACAGGTCTCTTATCTGAGGTTAGAGGCATGGTAGTTCACAGGTCTCTTATCTGAGGTTAGAGGCATGGTAGTTCACAGGTCTCTTATCTGAGGTTAGAGGCATGGTAGTTCACAGGTCTCTTATCTGAGGTTAGAGGCATGGTAGTTCACAGGTCTCTTATCTGAGGTTAGAGGCATGGTAGTTCACAGGTCTCTTATCTGAGGTTAGAGGCATGGTAGTTCACAGGTCTCTTATCTGAGGTTAGAGGCATGGTAGTTCACAGGTCTCTTATCTGAGGTTAGAGGCATGGTAGTTCACAGGTCTCTTATCTGAGGTTAGAGGCATGGTAGTTCACAGGTCTCTTATCTGAGGTTAGAGGCATGGTAGTTCACAGGTCTCTTATCTGAGGTTAGAGGCATGGTAGTTCACAGGTCTCTTATCTGAGGTTAGAGGCATGGTAGTTCACAGGTCTCTTATCTGAGGTTAGAGGCATGGTAGTTCACAATCTACTAGAGAGGAATGAGTGTTTGCCTTGGTGAGTATTGCATCTTCAGCAAAGATAACTGCACCTGAGGTTCAGTAGCTCTTGACTGATTTATTAAATCATGCCTGTAGCCTTTTAAATTAATTACCTTATCTAGAACTTACTTAAAATTTAGATTTCTTTGGTGTTGGTTTACAGCTTCTTACATCTGTTGCACTGTAGTTCATATGTTACTTTTTCCAGATTGTCTGTAGAACTGATGCATATTAGTACATAGCTGCAAATCTGATCCTTGAATTAAGTGGTGTGCAGCGTTTGGAAATATATTTAAAATAAAGTATAAACTAGAATAACAAGAATGAGATAATGTATCAGCTTAAATAATTGCAGATTGAGAACTTCATTTAATTTAGCTTGTCGATTTATAACTCTTTACAGCTGTTGGCTTGCAAATCAATTTTCTGAAACTACCATCATCAACCGCCTTTTTCCCATTTTCTACATTGGGTCAGGGTGTTGTATCACTTGTTGCCGTCTCTCCCTATTCAATGCCACTCTCCTACCTTCTTCGACATTCAAGCTTGACTGTCGCACGTCTTCTCTCACACAGTCTATCTGCCTCTGTGCTGGATGCCCTCATTTCTTCTTGCCTTCTTCCTGTCTGTCCCAAATCTTCTTCACCAGACTGTCTTCTGTTTTCCTGCACATGTGCCTGAGCCACTGTAATCTGTTTGCTTTGACCTTTTCTTTATTTGGTGCTACTCTGGCTCCTTTTATGTCCTCATTTCTTTGCTTGTCCCACAGTGTGGATTCCTACCACCCATCTCAAGCACTTCATCTCCATCACAGCTCGCTTCTTCAGCTGCTCTGCCTTTCCTGCCCAAGTTTCTGTATCATACAGTACTACTAGTCGCGCCATTGTTTTGTACACCATACTTTTCAGCTTCTTTGGTATTCTTCTGTCATACATTATCACTCACACATTGTGTCAGTTGGCTGCAGCCCCTCTGATTCTAGCTTTTACCTCCTCATTCAGACTCCCCTTCTCCTCAAAGACCCCTCCCAGATACTTGAAGCTGTTAACATGTTCACTCGTTTTTTTTTTTCATCTCAATTTTTAGCTTCTTCTGACTTCCTTCATTTGCTGCCATTACAATTGTCTTATCCATACTCAGTTTCATCCAATGTAGCTTCAGTTTTGCATTCCATTCCCCTACCTTTGCTGAAGGTCTTGCTCAGAGTTTACCTGCAATGCCACACTGTCTGCATACACCAGCTTTGTTGACCTGCCCTCTGACCTGTTTGCTAATGTAGCTCATCACCAGCATAAATGGCAGTGGGCTCACAGCTGAACCCAAATGCACCACCACTCCCAAAGGGAACCCCTCTGTAAGACTGAACACTGTTTGTACTCAGGTCACTGGGTCCTTCAACACAGCTTTCACTAATTCTGCCAATGATTGTGTGAACCACAGCATGACTGCCCAAATCAGCTTGTTGGGACCTTGCCATATGTTTTTACCAAGTCTAGGAATGCCCAGCTGGGTTCTTTCCTCATTTCTAACTTGTCATGTATCTGTCTCACTACAAACTACTCTGAATATTCATTTGTCAATCACCCTCTGCAGAATGTTCATGCAATGAGAGAGGAGTCTGATACCTCTAGAATGCTCAGGGTTGTGAATGCCTCCTTTGTTCTTGAGCACTGACACTAGTATAATTATTCTCCAATCATTTGGGATACAACTTTCTCTATACTGCTATGAGTACGCTCAAGAGCCATTTTCCCCCCATCTCACACAACATGTTGATTATATCTTCTGTGACCTCATCTAATCCTGCTGCTTTCCCTGGCTTCATTTTCCTTAGTGCTGTTACTACTACTTCTAGGGTGACTACCTCCTCTTATCTCATTGTAGGCTGTGTCTGGGGCAGTACAGCTTCTGTGGGGTTTTCTGAAATTTTCTGAAATCTAGAAGACCAACTGTGCAATGACTTAGATTTGTAGGTTTTTAAATCTTTGTGTTCTAGACACTTTTGAAATTTAAATAATAGTACAATTTATAACAACAACAAAAAGCATTAATTTACAATTATGTAAAGTTTATAAACATTTCAAAGTAATATAATCAACTTATGTATTACTGTACAAGTGAAAATACTGACAGAAACAGGACAAAGAAAATATTCTCACTATTCACTCAAAACTAATAAACAGCTATATGCTGATTCCATCTAGAAATATGCAAGCATCTATAATAGATCACATTAAAGTATACAATTACATGCTAGCTGTATACAAAATATGTAGCAATCATACATTAAAAGAAAGAACAATAATCTTTATAATGTTACAAAAGTTGCTATAACTCTGGCTAAATGGATAATTTATTTTATCATTTTAGCATGAATTCTTGTACTAAATATTTATTATACACTGCTGTGTATATACACTGTATATTAATAAATTCATCAAAAGGGGGGATCTCTGAGGTTTTCATGTTCTCTGTAACAGTTTTCCTTGTCTTAGACAATAAACACCACAAAAGAGGTCTACACAACTTGGTACAGGACCACTGGAAAAGGCCAAGAATTTTGAGAGAATACAATTAGCAGACTAGAAAGACTCAGCAAAATACTAGGAGTCTTGCCACAATAAATATTTTACAAATTGGGTTTCATATTTCCAGCATGCACTATTATTTTCTTAACAAATTACTAATCTTGTATGGGATAAGGAAATAGGGGTCTATGTTTAACGACTGAACGGAGCATTCATCAAACAACCATTCATCATACATAAACAAACAAAACTTCCGTGCAGCAAAAGGCCAAATGATCGCAAATAATTTCAACGAACGATCATAGTTGACCAACATAAAGAAAAGAGAACGTAGTACATACTTATCTGTAATGTAGGGATAAGGAAACCTGCCATTTCCCCCCTGTAGTGCAACCTCAGAGTTAGTAAGTATATATAATTAGCTGAAAGAGTGGGGGGCCCCCCCACATAAGGAGGGTCCAGTGTTCATTGAATCCTCCTCTTATGGAGGGATGCACCCCCACACCCCCTGCTAATCATATATACCAACTCCGAGACTGCACTACAGTGGGGGAAGGGCAGGTTTCCTTATCCCTACATTTCATTTGCTTTATATTGGCCAACTTTGATCGTTCAATGAAATTATTTACAATCATTTGGCCTTTTGATGCAAGCAAATTTCGATAGTCTATGTATGATGAACGACTGTTTGATGAACGTTCTGTTCAATCATTAAACACAGACCCAGGAAATATGTGGAAAATTCTATGATAAAACCATCAAAATAAAGAAGTTATAGCAGCAGTATGTTTCAGTATAATTTTCTTTGGGAACAAATGTAAATCAATAACAAAAGAGTTAAGCATAACACTACAAAAAGAAATGAATAATAACTATTTTATACTCTGAAATAATTGTATAAATTTTAAATGAAAGTAACTTACATTATCATTTAAAACTGAACTTAAAAAGTGACACATCTATAGTAATTCTTTTTTGTCTGATGGTGGAATATGGCGCAATTTTGTTTAATTACAAATTCTTTAAAAGTTGCACGTCTAACCAACCTTTCCCTAAACTGAATTTAGATAAAATATATTTAAGATTAATAGCTTTTCAGATTATTAAACAATCTAACCAGTAATGAAACCCTGCTCAATTCCATTTTCAATGTTTATAGATGGTTAGTTGGGAGAAAAATTGAAATTATATCATCAGTGAGAAACAGAGTAAAATCATGTTTTTCAAAGAAATGCTTTTATATATCATATAAGTTTTTTAACTGTATTAATGCATTTGGATCCACTGGAAAAATAAATACAATACTTGAGATAATTTACTATATTATACATCATTTTGCAGTTGATTTGAATTTCCTAAACCTGTTGAATTTTAAACTTTTTATTATTATATAAATTAAAGTGAACATCTTTCTTACTGAAATACTGGTTATATGGTTTTTCATACGCTCCAGGTAATTTATAGTCAATTCTACTAAGGATTGAGAAGAGCAGGCCTCAGGCATGGGATGCTAATTCAAGTCAACAGTTGTTCATAAGTGCTATGCTTATTAGTGCTGAGGGACAGACAGACATTTCCCCGCTTGAATGCAATATGCATATAATTCTACATAGCCTGGTATTGGTTGTTTTCTTTTTTTGGTGTGTTGCAGCATTTGTTTTACTAAACTTCTGTATGCTTGAATTTATACCGTAAGGTAAAAAAGGATTTCCATATTAACTTAAACTTTTTGTTCGGACTACATCTGAGATTGTCTTTGGATTTTACCATTCATAAGATAGGACTTTCCAAACAACTGACTTTTTAA